>NC_090060.1:10978641-11278641 GCF_038355195.1 Osmerus mordax
GGTGACAGAGTTGAGTTTGAGGGAGGTGTGGCTATGGAGGTTTTAAGGGTTGGTACAAAACCTTTAGGAGGAGAGAGGGGGACTGACTTTGGAGGAGGGACAAAACCTGCAGGAGCAGACAGGGGTGAAGTTTTCGGGGCCGGTTCAGAATCTGCAGATGGGGATATGGGTGAGGATTTGGGAGGGGGCACAAAACCTACGGGAGGGGAGAGGGGTGAGGATTTGGGTGCTGGTACAAAACCTACGGGAGGGGAGAGGGGTGAGGATTTGGGTGCTGGTACAAAACCTACAGGAGGGGAGAGGGGTGAGGATTTGGGTGCTGGTACAAAACCTGCAGGAGGGGAAAGGGTGGAGGATTTGGGTGCTGGGATGAAACCTGCTGCCGAAGAATTGGGAGGCGCAATAGTAGCAGCTGTAGTAGGGACAGAGGAAACTGGAGCCTCCCGCTTTAAGACGGGCTCTTCCTCCTTCGGCTCAGGCTTCACCTCAGAGATCTTTGGGCTGTCTTTTATATCCTCCTTCTCTTTCTTCTCCACCTGCGCAGCTTTTTCAGGCGGCTCGTCCTTGCGTGTGCGAGGGCGGGGCTCCCTGGTCCTTCCGCGCCCCATGAGGCTCGTCAAGCCTGCCGATATGTCGTCTTTGTCCTCCGTCTTGATGGTGTCATGCTTGAAGGAGAACGAGGGAACTTTGGGGCCCTTGGGTACCGAAGCTGGCGCTGCAGCCGGTTTCGGTGGTTCCATAAGCATTTTGCTGCTTGGTGTTTGGGCGTGCCCAGTGGGACGCCTGGCATCCTCTTCCTCTGTAGGCAGCACCTTTCTCACCACACGGCGTACCACCTTTACCACCTTCTTGCGGATGAGGCCTTGGTCGTCTGTAAGGTCTGGCTGGCTGATGCTGGCGCCCGGAGGCTTGACATTTCCGTTAGCACTGCCGTTGATGGCACTACCGTTCACTGCCACGTTGTGTTTGCTTTCGCCGTTCAGCACCGGCTCTGGGCTCATGGGAGCTCGGGACGGCTCAGGACTCTTATGCCTCTCGGGCATCCTCAACTCGGGCTCCAGGCTTTTGAAGCGTTCAGGCACCTTGACAGGTGAGCGGACTCTGGGTGGTGACGGGCTGTGAACCCGTGAGCTGGGCTGTGTGGGACCCAGCGGTTGTGGGCTTTTGGCACGGAACAAGCCCTTGCCGGGGTCCAGACAAGGAACAGACTGAGCTCGGCTACTCATGCTTCCATCGCTGTCTGACTACTCACACAGTGTGGGAGACAGAGAGAGCATAGTATGAAGAGAAACCAACAAACATATACTCTCTTCACGTCTATAAAAACATTTTCAACAGCCATATACTCTATAAATAACAAGGTACACAGCTCTTGCACTTCATTTAACAGGTTATCTGTATTATGTTCATCAAATTCCCCCCCTAGTGAAACACTGCTGAAACACAAATGTAGCAGTTCAGTCCTTTTTACACAACTGTAATTGGCCAGCTATCTTTACAACAACCAATTAATCTGAATTTGTCGAGGTCTACTGACAGCAATCTTGTCCATGCATTATTAAAAGAGACTGGTTGCAACTTAATAGCCCAACTCCCTCACAAGACCTATCAGCTGTTACACTAACATCAGAGTTAACACAACAGTGCAGACCTGGAGAGATCCTTATACAGTAGAGGGTTGAATTCTACTGCAGGGTTAGAAACTTTAATTACAAGTAATTAAAAGGGACCACAGGTTGCTGAACAAAATCAAACCTTGCTGTCACTTCCCTGCTTGGTCAGAAACATAAATCATATAATACATTTCCTGAAATGTCAGACCGTATAGACATTGCAATCTTACAAGTCATTGACACTGATCTTCAACTGGAACAAGGGTTTGGGTAACCTTTTTGGGCAACCGTTTGGTTGCCTTGTAACATGTCAAACTACTGTACAGATTTGAACCCACATTACCTCAACGGTGATTGGTGCAATGGTAACCCCACCTAAACCTGGCTTCCCCCACTGGTTTACATGGAAGCAGTTTAAACTGTGTTAGTTAGGCCTACAGCACTGTGCATCCAGCCAGCTGCCACATGTCCCACCAGCTCCTGAAATAGCTCAGGGTGGGTTCATCTGACGCAAGGGAGTTGGAGACTGAGATAGCAGAGGTGTTTATGAAAGCTGACTGGACACCTCTACACTGTCCGGGCCTGCCTCGAATGAATGTCTTGTCCTTGCACAAGGCATGTGCAGACACAGTACAGAAAGTACACATACGGTACAAATACCAATGGTGAAACGTGCTTCACTTTTCTTCAACAAAAAGACACGCATCTCCCTGATCTCACACTCCCAAGCCACTAACCACTCAGCCAACCAACACACTTCATCTCACGAAGAACGTCACACTTGCATTATCTCAACCTGCAGGTCTTATCACCAAACAAACCAAGTCTGGTGTTTCAGTACAGTACACGACACTGCTCCATGAGGGCTTGGCACTTTCTGTAGTCCAAGCAGGGGGATCAGGTCCTGGGGAGAATGCCTCTGGTTTTTAGACCAAGTTACTTGGCTCTATCCCTTTCTGTCTGTACTGCTGCAGTGCCAACGTTACAAACACACTGTCATTTTTCACCAAGATGTGCTTGTCTCAGCACAACAGTGCCTACAGAACCTACAATGGCGTACGCCAAGGTAAACTTCGGAGAAGAAAAAATAAGAAAAAAAGCTGCTTATTAAAGACGCAGTAACCATAACTCTGCCAATGCAAAAAAAAAAAATGTTTCTTGTGAGGATTTTCACAAACCTTAACTTAGCACATTCTAAAGCAGTAGCCTATTTTGTTTTAATGTATATAAATCCGAGCATCGCCAACACGGGCAGTGTAGAGATTTAAATATAGATTTGGGTAGTAACGCCTCTAATCTGAAGATAGCAGTTTGAAAGGATTCAAGTGCTTAGAAAAGCTCAGTCAATTAGAAAGTGAGATGATCACAGTTAATGCTTGACTAAGCTCTTAAATAAATACAAAAACACACACTCAGCCCATTTGTAGATCCTAGGGGCCAAACACTAATACAAAGCACAGCTACAAATGCTTTTTCTTCATGAAAAACCCTCAATGAAATTACTTCTAGGATATATAAATTAACTGTAATCTTCGACTTTCCCCTTCTCTTCCCCTCAGTCATACATAGAATGCACCAAGATCCACAAAATCATAGGCTACATGAAAGGCCAAAAGGTAATGACAGCCATGTAGTGATTTCAAAGCCCAGAAACCTGTGTGCCCTTGTGTCACCTTTGTCCTTTAGGAGTTAGTGGTTCGCAAGTCAAAACAATCAGGAAACTTACACCCCCATTTGAACTCTTGGCGCCAGGCTTGGCATCTTCTTTAACCTGAAGAGTTTGATGTGGAAAGGGAACGGAGGTCAAAACCTTGGCAGTCCAAACGGTGCACTCCAAATGTAGGCTACTCACTGTACAACATGCAAACCCACACCATGCAAATAGGATGTGTGGAGATCAAAATCACAAAGACTAATATTTATTTTAAATTTTATTTTAACAGTCAATAAAAGCACCCTTGCCTTTGCAAGGCTATCATTGTATCCTGCTGACAGCCCTGGTCAAATAGGGTTGTAAATTATTTTTACCATTGATTTCCTATTCATAATTTTTTATTTTGGGCAACTGGAGGGGTCAACTTTCTGTGGACCAACTGTGCGTGTCTGAGTGTGTGTTTGTGGTCTAACTAAATGGCAGTCTTTCAGAATGGAATAATGGAACATCTTGGCATAGAATTACAAGTCCATCTGACACAATATCAACAGGCTTCTGAGGTTCTTCTACTGAGGTAACCCCACTGATATTAGATTGTGCTCACTCAATAACAGTTACTTTTAGCAGTCAAAATAGGTGTAGCTGTGCAACCGCAAACAGTCGCCATTATACAAAAAATGGCCGCTGGTTTGTAGGCGTGAGGCATGCAAGGCGTCCCAGTTTCAAAGGCACGCGCAGATGTTAAGCATAACCCCGTGTCCCCACTCGGTGCAGTGTCACGTAGAATATTAAACGGGACTTTCCTTTTGCTCCCAGAAGGAAAAGCGTGATGAGAATGCCATGCTGGCTTCTCTCCTGTCATGGGCTGAGCTGGGTGAGGGGGGAGGGGGATGGTTCAGAGACAAGGAGAGAGAGGGGGCTCGGGGGAAGGTGGAACAGACAGATAAGTGCTTCACAGACGAATGGATGGAGAGACAGATGGGTGGATGAGTCGCAGAAATCGCTGGTTCTTCCTTAAAACCAGAAGAAGAGGAATGGCTGCTTGTTGATGCTGGAGAGATGAACAACTCTGAGATACAGAAAGAGGCAGAAGACATGGAGAGTTATAAGAGAGATCAGGAAAAAAGGGAGAGAGACTTCAACAATGACACAAAAAACACGTGACCTCAATTCAAGAAACTGATGGCACACAGACCCACAACTGTCACAGATTGGGTCATTGGGCGTAAATGTCATCATTGGTAACACGCCACCCACTCCACTTCCTAAAAGCATGTCACGAATGTGTTTACAACACTGTAAACAAACACATGTAATACAACATTCCACCTTCCAAGCATGCTCTTGCGACAAGCCGATTTCTTAAGCCGTAAACGTCTCTATGCCACAGCTGCGCATTGGAAGGTGAAAACAGGAGCCTTTTAGGAAGGTTTCAATAAGGAGGTTTACTATGTGAGCCCCTTCTGTTATCTCCACCTGTTTCACATGGTGTCATGTCTACCCCCTGTCCAGGCCCAGGTCCAGGCCCGTCTGTCCTCTGTAAGGAACAGCCTTGCTCCCAATCCCCCCTCCAGAACACAGGCTGGGGTCAGAGTGTGTGTGTGTGTGTGTGTGTGTGACTGCGGTTATCAGTGGAGGCTTTTTTTAGAGGAGCAATGAGGATACAAGCCAACATAGTCTGGTTTGCAAGGGAGTGAATCTGGGCCACAGCAACACGCGCACACACAAACAAATAGACTTCATGTCACACACAGACCTATGGGGGGCCATCTCTACCTGTAACCATTATGTTGACACCCTCAAGGTAGCAAATGTAGCTCTATCTCTAATGTTGTCCCGTGTGTTGAGAATCAACAACAGGCTGGCGTATAGAGCAACAGAGCAACAACAGAGCAACAACTCTAGGGAAAATCTAATACCCACTAAAACTAAAGTACTCTACTGTCTATGACAAAAAAAGATAATAATAAAAAAAAAAAGATAACAATTCAAATAAAATACAAAATCAACAGGTATTCAAATAGTATACATTGGTGCAGTTATAAGGGGACTACATTATAAAAGGGAATATAAATGACTTGGCTTACACTGATACAAAAATGTCAACAACAACAACAACTATTTTGAGCAACCCCTAGGCCAACCCACACACAGCCTACACATCAGATACACACACAGCCTACACATCAGATACACACACAGCCTACACATCAGATACACACACAGCCTACACATCAGATACACACACAGCCTACACATCAGATACACACACAGCCTACACATCAGATACACACACAGCCTACACATCAGATACACACACAGCCTACACATCAGATACACACACAGCCTACACATCAGATACACACACGGCCTACACATCAGATACACACACGGGCAGCGGCTGGAAACCTAGAAGGGAAGTCCACTAACAGATGGTGTCAAGCACAGGAAATATGAATCAACTTTTCGAAAATAAACATCAATGTGTTTTACTTTTCTTTTGAACATCATCATTACACTAGATTAAGTTAACTTCTTTAAGATGACATAAAAAGTTTGGTAAATGAGGAAGCAGAAAGTGAAATCATTGTATTAAATGACAACCTGTGAGCTCATTAGACCTACATTCAAGTTAATGGACTGAAAGTAAGAAACCACTGAGCTAACTGGAAACTCAATTTTCCATCAGTTGAAAGGCTACAACAAAAAGCTCCCTTCAACATTTAGGCTATTTCAACAAGCGCCCGCAAAAGTAGTGCCAACCCAAAACAACTTCTCCCTCCACGCCCTTGATTCAAATACCGACAAGTTCAGGTATATGGAAGAAAGTGGTTCAAACTAAACCTGGCTGTTAGCATACAGAAGCTAGCAAAAGTACCATGAAGTACCATGGCTAGCAGGCCCCCTTCACTCAGAGTAGTCAGCACTAAAAATAGTGGCATCAGCCATGAGGCCCAGTGGAGACACACTTAGGCCAATGCACTTAGCTCACAGATTCCTCCAGTGAAGGCACAAAGAAAACCAAATGACTACCCTAGAAAACTAAATTACACCCTTTATCTTTTACCTGCTATCCCCTGCACAGGAGGGGGTGGGGCAGTCTAAGTTTGTTCCTTGTAGATCCAACACAACCTAATTGAAGTAAGTCCGAGGCGAGACCAAAGCAGAGTGAGCAAATGAGCCGGTAGACTAACGTCACACACACTTGATGTGCGAGGAGGGGGCACAAAGGAGCGCAGGATCACATTTGATAGGCTAGCTATTCCTGACAACCAACAGATAGACGAGGGCTGGGACAGCTGTCGCGATATGAGAGTCTAGGCTGGGTTAAAAATAGGGCCCCCCGACCCCCCACCCCTAGCACTCCCACCCGCAAGAATTCAGACCAGCAGGCCAGCCAGCAAACCCTCTGCTGCTGCCTTGTCCTGTCAGCTGCTCAGGTGGAGTGTCAGTTTCTATGTGTGTGTGTGTGTGTGTGTGTGTGTGTGTGTGTGTGTGCGCAAGGGTGTGAGCCTAAGTGTGTGTGTGTGTGTGTGTGTGTGTGTGTGTGCGAAAGCCAATGTGTGTGTCAGTGACAGTAGCTAAATTAAGGCAAGCTAAAAGTTACCTGGTTCCAGAGGTTTCTGTGAGTATTGGAGCTTGTGGAGACCTGCATCCTTTCGCGGGTGAGTCGCAACCGAGAGTGACACGTTGAGTGAGATACAGGGGAAATGGAAAAGAGAAACAGGGGTACGATAACACTAAAACAGGAAGTTGCGAGCTCAGACCTGGTCCGTTCCTCACAAAAGAAGGCTGCGGTATGGCTGCACTGCTTTATGGGTAAACTACAGTGGCTCTGTTCAGCCTCTCTTCAATCCTCCCTTTAGATCAATGCTACATGCTGAAGGAAGGAAAAGCATGTGCTGAACTAGCTGATGCCAATCAAACCTGATGAAATCCTGATGGTAGTTCCTCTTTCTCTCTACATAGCTCTCAGATAGAACCAACCCTTAAACACTGTACGAATTTCCTTTGAGATTAACAAAGTGAATTGAATTAAACAAAAATTCAGTTCATGCCATACAACACATTACTTGTTCTGAAAGATCTTGTTTATACTAATAGGCCTCCTTTCTAATAACAAATTAATTGTAGCTACTTTGAGAGAACATTGTGTGACATTGCATAAGCTGCTTCAACACCAACAGAAACAAATTCGATGCAATTATCCTGTCACACAATAAAAACACAAGCCCGAGGCTACACATTGTTGTATCAACTGCCAACTCAAACATCACCGCTAGAGGGTGACTAGAGCTCCACCAGAGCTACGAAAAAGAAAATGTGCATTGTGCATTTCCCATACACAAGAGGGAGCCATAAGACTAGATTTGACTATCCCTACTAGCACAAAGCCCTTTCTGTATTCTGTCATGTAAACAAATCGTTATCACTTTCTAGCGGATGACCAGGATATATCGGGTCAAACACAGCATATGGACCACAGCATGTCTTCAACAAAGCAATTGTTGGATCCCATTTACAGTGAGAGCGGTTAGGTTAAGGAAAATATGTATTGTGGTGGGGAGGGTGATTCGAGAGGGCCAGGCCAGGAGGGAGTGGCAGTGGGGTAGAGGGTGGATGCAAAAGACTGCTTTAAGAACACCAAGCTCTGGAAAGGTTGTGATGTAATAGGGTGTGCATGTGTGTTTGTTTGTGTGTGTGTGTGTGTGTGTGTGTGTGTGTGTGTGTGTCTTACCATTCCCAAGCCATATAATTGCCATGATATCAGAATAACTAGTGAGAGAATCACTGGCAGATGGTGGGCAGGCATGTCTACGATGCTCTTCAAAAATGATGCAGCTACTGCTGCATGCACGCCAAGAGCATGATCCATAAAGAATGTACGGTATGAGGGTTTCACTAGAGCAGACTGAAAAACCTCAGACTCCAAATGATGGTATCCAACTAATGCTAACATCACCTGCCCAAAACCTGCTGTGTGATAGCTACCCAACGCCAACAATCACACTATAATAACTACCGTGTTTTGATGCAGAAAGATATTGCAGTGTTAATAGGCTAGTGTATGGGGCTTTATGGAAGAGAATAGGTACAAATTGGGACGGCATTCCATGCTGGTTTAGGGGAAAATTAAACCACATGGCAAGTGGAGCATGGCCAACTGTGTGCACACACACATGCACACACACACACAGCGGGACTGCTTCCTCTCTTTCACCGCTGCCCACCCCAGACATGGCGAGCCAAGTTGGGGCGGAAATACCTTGAGACCCCCTCTGGCCTCCATCCTTCAAGCAGTCTGGAGTTTGCCCCACTCACCCAAAAAGTTTTCACTTTGAATTACATTTTCATTCTTTTCATTCTTTTAAGCAAACGCATTTTTACATATGAATAAAAAGTATCTGATAGACAGCTAGGCCGACTGCTGCCTTAACTTGTGTGTTTGCGGCCGTCTGTCTGTCTACATGTCGTCTTTGGTTGTGCACACACTGTCTACATACTTAAAGACCTACTGTCTACATACTTAAAGACCTTTGGTCAAGCGATACAGGCTCCTTATCAACAGGCTGTCTACCAGTCAGTCTACTACCCACTCTAAGTCTGTCTACCCCCTAGTCTAACAGTCTGTCTAGGTTTGATGATTTGTTCTTTATTGTTCACCATTTTGTTCAGGTCAGTACCATAAAAACAGATTCATTTAAGACATTAAATAAATCAAATAAACGCCCCAGTACAAAACACTAAAGTACCAAACAAAACAAAACAGGAGGTATGATTCTAAAAGCAGCCCCCCAAAAATTACAAAAACCAATGTTTTCTACCAGTTCTGGGTAATGTTTGTGCGGGACCTTAGCACAGCAGGTCCAGTTCATCCAGGTGGAGGGGGAGAGAGGGTTCTGGAGTGTTTGTTGAGAAGCTTAATAGCAGAGGAGATGAAGCTGGAGGGGAGAATCACTACCACCCAGTCTACCAGACATTAGAGTCTGGTCTTTGATGTGCTGAAAGTAGCAGGAGATAAGAAGTATGATGAGGAACCAAGACAAAGAGTGGAGGTTCTGTCTAAAGACAATAATGCTGTGGCAGAACTACTGGGCTTACCCCTCTGTCCTGAATCTGTCTCTGTTGTGTCTCCTGCTCTGACTGACTGTTTGGAACTACATCTGTGGGCTATCACATGTTCATAATACAATTGTTTAAGTCAGCCTGCACATACAAGGCAGCCATCCAGCCAGATCAGACAGACAGACAGAATGAACGGGCTTACAGTCATTAGAAACATTGTGGTGAATACAGTACAGAACAACAGTTAAGGGGCCAAAACTTGGGATTGTCATTAAATGCTTGCACTCTAAAGCTATAAAGGTAATCAGTGTTTGAGGGTTGTCCTTAAACAACTATTAAATTCACACCAGGCTATGACAAGGGAGTGTAACAGCCAAACACCACAGTGAGAAAATTAATTCCTTGACAACTTGTGACATTCCAGAAAAACTCATTCCACATGGACAGCATGCTGTCCCATGGCCTGACAGATGCTGATGGTATTAAAGTCCAGTAGCATTCATTCATTCAGATTATTTTCCCCCACAGACCCCCTTCCCACACACACAAATCTAACCTGAGAGATGGAGCATTAGATGAAAGCCATAGGGTTGGAATTTAATTCCATACCCATTCCTTAATTGAATTGGACTTGGAGGTTGTTCAGAGTGGGGCAGTGGCATTCTGCTGTGGCTTCAGAACAGAATGTCATACACCATTCTAAGACCTATTTTGGTACAGTATGGAGGAAAATTCCAGTTAGACCTCTTAACACAAACACAATTTATGTAAAGAGTCAAAACCTAAACAAACACAAAGTTATTTTCGAGGATAATTACGCTCACATAGCGATACCAATGCTGGCAGTGTTACTACTGTACTGTATCACAGTATAAACATTGATAAGGCAAAGTATGCTCCAGACCTGGTGGATGGAGGATGTGTCTAAAAGCTCACAAACACAGGGACTGATGCCAACAACTGCGGAAGCCATTACAGTAGCACATAACATGATTACTCACAAACACCAGGCTTAATCCTGGCCTAGGCCACAAGCATGAAATGAGGTTTCCCAGCTCCAGCACTCAAATGTTTGGGTGAAACATGACCAAAATCCGTAGGCCTGCCACTGTGATAGATGCGTCCTGGTAAATACATTCACACACAAATATACTGAACTACACACCACATACAGAAATTGGTGAGTCCAAATGAGTACCTTAAAGTAAAGTAGGTGTCCATATTGGGAGCACAGAAGGTGCATGGGGCAGGTTCTGTGAGAAGAACTCCTTGAAACGGGAAGCTTGGTCCTTCTGGAGATCCTGTTCACTATCTGTCCAACCAAGACTAGACAATGGAGCATCCCTCGTGGCCCGGACCACTCCCTATGGATAAACCGTGTAGCCTTCTCTGGGTGGTACAGTAAGTGACTTCAAATAACCAAGTACGTAAGAGAGGGCTCTCATTGGCTCTCTTGGCTGTGGTGGATGCTGAGGGTGCTTGTTAAACCATGGCCGTGCCTCTTAGCAGTGATCTCTTATCTAAGGGTCTATTTGTCTGCATCTCATCTTGTGGTACTACAGTGCAATGATGTCCTCATTTAAACCAAGCCTCCAGGCAGGCGAGGTCACACACACACAAGCTGACAGTCAAATGTCCAAAAGCTTCCATCAAACTCAGAAACTCAGTGATTATTAAAGTATTGTTATTGTTGAGAACGAAATCTGTGTGTTCTGTAAACACACACACACGCCAACTAAATTCTGGCCACTCTCCTCTGTTCGGGGGGTGGGGGTTGGGGCAGGGATTTGCGACGTTGCAGTCTCAGTACAGTACACTTCGGTTCACATCCCCTGGCATGGCCAGCAGAGAGTGATAGCATCTCTCTCGAGTCCCTCACACAATGACAGGCTGTCTGGACTCACATTCAGTCTGTGTAAGAGCAGCATGGACACGGATGTGGACAATGTTGTGAGGGGACAGCGAGCGATTGGAGGGCGAAACGAGACAGAAGAAAGAGAGAGGGGGCAGAGGGAAAGAGTGGGACAAAGACAGTGATATATATATAGGGAGAAAGAGAGAGAGCAAATAGGACAGAGGAAGATGAAGAGTGAGAGATATCGGTGGTGTCTTTCCCTCAGCTACAAAGCATGCTAAACCTGAAAAAGGCTAATAATTCATTAGAGACAATGTAAGTGAATGCCATCTCCAACTGAAAAGGGGGTCAGATGGCTGAGCAGTTAGGGAATCGGGCTATTTATCAGAAGGTTGTTGGTTTGATTCCCGGTGTCAAATGACGTTGTGTCCTTGGTCAAGGCACTTCACACTACTTGCCTCGGGGAGAATATCCCTGTACTTACTGTAAGTCGCTCTGGATAAGAGCGTCTGCTAAATGACTAAATGTAAATGTAAGATACATGGCCTATTTCAGACATCAGAAACCCTTTTCCGCCCTTTGACTACTCAGCACTCCACAGTTCAGTGTAATACAGTTAGGATGCAGAACTAATGGCTACTTTTGCCTATCACCGTGGTGAGACTACTTAGCTTACATTTACCCCCCCAAAATCCTCATGGTCCCTTATTGAATTAGATATTGTCACACACAGACCCAATGTTCAAGACCTAAGCCAGTATTAGAGAGGCATACAGTTATAATGCTTGGCTGCTCCCTTGAGGGGAAGAGGTTACCAGGGCAACTGTGCAACTCTAGAAGGACAACAAAAAGGACAAAAAAAGGAAGGACAAATCTGTAAACTGTAGTGATGTATGAATACACTGAGCATGTGAAGCCTGCCATGATGTTGGAGGCAGACAGTGGATGTTGGGGGAGACCCTGAGGCATGGAGAGGGAACATGCTTGAGCGAGCCCCACCATGTTGCCTCGCTGCTCTATGGTGGCAGATCTGGGTCAGTGTTACAAACACAGCCCCTCTGCTACACAAGCACACATCCACAGTATGGGATTAAAAACACACCAGACTAACAATCTTTCATTGGTAGAGATCTATATGCATGTATTTTATACACACTCCTCTTCTCACGCTCTGTGCAATTTCTCCCCAGTGGATCAATAAAGTACGACTTTGCTATGTTGAAAGAAGTTAAAGGTCATATCACAAAGTGATTAAAAAGTCAAACCCTAACACTAAGAATTGTCTCTTATTCTGAATATGCCAGGTTGTCAAAAAGACACCAAGAAGGAGGGCTTGTAACACAAAACCAGACTGAATCTGAGAGTGTGAGGTCTGATGGGCCAGACAGGCAGGAAGTGTGAGGTCTGATGGGCCAGACAGGCAGGAAGTGTGAGGTCTGATGGGCCAGACAGGCAGGAAGTGTGAGGTCTGATGGGCCAGACAGGCAGGAAGTGTGAGGTCTGATGGGCCAGACAGGCAGGAAGTGTGAGGTCTGATGGGCCAAACAGGCAGGAAGTGTGAGGTCTGATGGGCCATACAGGCAGGAAGTGTGAGGTCTGATGGGCCAGACAGGCAGGAAGTGTGAGGTCTGATGGGCCAGACAGGCAGGAAGGCAGACACAGGAACACACACACACACACACACAGATATAGACACAAACAGACAGACATGGGGAGGGCAAAAAATTGCTGGCCTGTCAAAGTTGACGCCCTCCAGACCTTCCTCTCACTGCTTATCTTAATCATGTCTGAGTAACAAAAGAAAGAAAATGTAACTGTGAAATGAAGAAAGCCATCTCAGATTCAAATTCATACTCCACGCTAGCAAACACAACAGCCAGAAACAAATAAAACTGTACTTGAACTGCTGCAGATTTGCTGAAAGAATGCTTTCATGTTAAAGTACATTTGGTACAGTAATATTTGCGGGTGCCCAGTGACAGTTGGTGACAGTTTGAGACAGTTGATAATGGCTAACAGCTGAAATTGACACAGGTCTTATCAGCGAAGCACTGTAGTCTCCCAGCTGGTCCTCTTCTCTTCCCTCTGTCTCAATCAAACCCCAAACCAGCCCTATATTCAGGGCCACAAGCACTGTTTGTTTCTTTAGCAGGCTAATTCTATCTAGCTGCTATAATCTCTGTGGAATGCATTGGTGAACACGGACGCTTTTCTACACAGCCCCGGGGATTTGGTCGTAGTCTCTGACCTCATATGGTGGGTGAACGGTTATGGGTCAGAGGAGCCAATGGGAGCTTGTACAGTATGGTCAGCCCTGTGTTGGTCAATACCTCTACAAGCTACCATACCAGGGGTGTTATGGTGGATGCCTACTGATTGATTGAATCACGGGTTGGGGGGAGATGGTGCCTGCAGATATTCTATTTTGTACGGCTAGCTGTGGACACTGTATATTGCATCAACCTGTACATGACCATTACAACTGTGTCACTTATCAGCGAAGATCGCCCACCAGCCTCACAAACAGGTATTCAGATAACAGTTTTGTGAGCAGACAAACCTTCGTCTGTGTCTGAGAAAAGTTTTTTCTCTGGTCATGGTCTACTGGAGATAAGTGAATGTGTAGATGAGTTCAGTCAACGTATTAACTCTCCCAGAAGCCTGAGTGCAGTACCTCCTAACAAAGTGTTACTGACTGGTCCATAAAAAAAAGTTTACAAATGGAAGAAACATCCTTAGTACAAAGCTACTTTTCTGCACATGATGTTTATGATTCTCAGGAATGCATACACGCTCCCATGATTCTGGCTGGAGGCCATTAAGACAGCCGAGTTATAACTGCTTATAGCTATTAATAGCTTAGCTGGAAGGCTTCTCATGTCCCCCGTAATGGAGAAGCCAATGACTTGATTGATTGTTATGGCTTGTCCGACAGAACATGTGTACTTGAGTACAGAGGTTACTGGTTTGTTTAACTTAGCAGTGCAATATTGCACAAGGATATGGAGAGGAAATGAGAGACAGGGTAAAGGTAGATACACACACACAGGGTATCTCAACATCTCAGTGGTAGATCTGACCTCAATATGCTGTCAGAAAGGCCCCAAAGATGAGCGAACACAAACCCACACACACACACCCCTGAAGTAATGCCTTCACGCACACTCCATGGCTAAATAAACCATGACGTGAGGACAGGTCCCCACCCTGTGCAATTATTGCTTCCAAATACCAAACCGTTTTTGATAATGGTTTTTAGGGCATGGTACTTTGTGACACAGGGAACATACAAACAGTAGTTTTAACTGTCGTTCCAGCCCAAAAAAATTGTTTCTTCTCACAACAAGAGTGTGTTTTGCCCACATGGAAGCAGTACGTAACAGGTACTGGCACTGAGAAGACTTGGCTCAGGCAAGTTTGTGTGTGTGTGTGTGTGTGTGTGTCAACGTTACCGGACTGATGGTATCCACTGAAAGAAAACCCAGTGGTGCGCTCCCTGGACCTGCTCCTGCAGCATCAGGAGGGCCTCCTTGGTTATAGCAGTTACCAAATAAACAGCGCAGGGCCAAAGTTTGTTGCTTTTAAAACTGTGGGGGGTTCACTCCAGTCGAGCGCTTTGCAGGGGCCAGCTGGCCTGTGTACCTTTGAGGTGTATTTGGTCTCTTCAAGGGAGTTCTAGAGGGGGGAGAGTGTGTGTGTGTGTGTGTGTATACGTGCAAGGTAAATACAAGACCGGGGCCCGTTACTTCCATGCTACAGGGGAAGTGACACAGTCAGTTGCTGTGACTTCTAAACCTCCCAGCTTCATTATCCCAAAGAGACCCATGAAAACAGGAAGAAGACGAGCCAGTCACCCCTGGAGCCCTGAATGGTAGGAGATGGCTGCTTCCTGTCTTAAATTACACGGTAATTGGCTGGGGTACACCAAAAATAAAAAGGTCGAAGACCTTCTTAATCATCCTATCATTCTTGTTTTTAATAGTGTCATGCTGTGACAATCTTTAGCTGATAAATCCGTCCAACACAAAGCCTTCCCACGAAGCAGCCAATGATCTGATTGAATCTAACTAACTCTCCAGTCAGTTTGAGCGACGTAATCCGCTACAGATCACATTCCAGATGGAGACACAAGAAGTGTGTATCCATGGAAATCGTTCAGAGGCAAGCCGCTCCTATGGAGACGACATCAGACTCTTGCTGTTGTGCTGTGTCATGCTCCCTGAATGGAGAAAGGGGAGATGCTAGCTAGCAAGAGCTAGCCGGCGTGCTGCATAGTGAGGCGCCTACTGAGAAGCACTTTATTGGCAGCATCAGAAGATGAGGACAACAGACAGGCAACCACACCGTAGCTGCAAAAGAGCCTGAGCTTCGACAGTTAGAGATTAAGCATTCAAAATGTCTTCTTCTGCCTCTGTCTTTCTGCTTTGTCATCTCTTGTCCTTCCTTTCAACCCTTTACTCTGCTCGGGTCTATTTCAACTTCGGCTCACATCCCTCCGTCTAAGATTAAACCCAATTAGGCCCGTCCATTTTTCTTTGTCTGCGATTCCACCTGCTCATCTCTCTCTGTCTACTCTGTCTACTCATGGCTAGCTTCTCCATTATTCAGCCTGCCGGCAGCGCCGCTATAAATTATTCAGAGGAAGGCGAGGGGATAACACGCACACACAGAGGGCACACAGCTGCACTGTCGGACACTCGGCCAATGATGAAGTCAGAGGGAGGCTTCCTGGCAACCCACAGGAAAAAAAACACATGGCACACCAGAAAGTGGCTTGCATGGCCATTGTGCCAGGGTATAAAAATAAATTCCACCAAACAAACCAGTTTAAGGAGCCGTTATTGGTAATGGGGTGGGGAGATGAGTGTGACTGTAAATAGGCTATTTAAATTGTTTTCCCTCGTCCTGCTTTCCCTCCATTGGCATGTGGGAAAATGGCTGTTTTCAAAAGTGTCAGAATATCGTGAACTACCATGGATACATGGTTATTGCTATATATTACAAAAAGGCAGGAGGGATTGTATGGCAACAGCATATTCTCAGTAGTTATGAATTTGTGTCCGCAAGGTAATTAGAAGGAGCCTCAGCAACACTTGATGTTTTTTTTACATTTTGTCCGGGGCTTAATTTTCTCTGCTAGATGCATGTTGTTATGGAAACTACATTACCGTCAGCCTCCACCTTCCCTCCCGAAAAAGCACTACAGTACAACCGCTAAGTCAGCTCCTCTGTCAGGGGCTTTCTCTGTGAGCAGAGGCTGTGGTGCAGAGGCTGTGGTGCAGCAGGAGGGTACAGTGCCAAACCTCACTGGTGGCTAGGAATGCTAAAAAAGGTAAAAATGCTGGAGAATGAATGGCATGTGTGGGTGGACAAGCGGATAAACACACAGACAGTCCGGTAACAGGCCTCCCCGTCCCGTCCCCCCCCCCCCCCCCCCCGTCCAGACCTCAGGCCTCACCAAGGCAGCACCGTGTTTGCTTTAGAACTGCCTCCTCCATCTCTGGTTGCTTCCAGTACCCAGAGAGCTGCATTTAAGAGCACCGCCTGCTCCAGACACGTTCCTCACAGTGTTTTGAGTGCCACACTGCTGCAAATTGTGACTTGGGGTTTTAGACAAGTCACGCAAGCAGCAATTACAGAGTCAAGTACAGTTCAAACTACAGTTGGAATGGAATGTAGGCAGATGTCAACTCAGATAACAGTGGAGAAAATCTTTTAGTGTAGGGGTTCCAACTGGAGCCTCTACAAACTGAATAGGACTACTGTACCATGTTGACAAAAAATCCCAGAACATTTCAGTCAAGATCACTGGACATAAATCACAAACTCATTGAGGAGAGAAGACAGATCTAGGACAGACTTAGCCATCATCTATGTGATCTTCATGCCTGTTTTTATTAAGGCAAGTCTCAAAGACAGGTCAGAGGCTGGCCATGGGGGAACAGATCTGCTCCAGGATGAGGATCAGTGCGGCATAAAACAACCAGCTGCACCTTCCCTGAGACCTGCACAGTCATGGCAGCAGCAGTTTAAAAATGCAGTCAGGAGGATGGCCAAGTCAAGTCATGTCAGTAACGTCTTGTGTATTAATGAGTTGTGACAGGCATGCATGAAGAAATGCAAGGCGAGGTGTCTTCGTCATTGGTAATAATTGAGATGATTCATGTTGTGTGATAGTACTTTCGCAATGGCAATTATCAGTCACCAAGCCTCACTGGAAAGTAGAACACATATTTAAAACTGTTAAAGAGGAGAGTAACGCCTGTCTGCATATGAAATTCACAGCCGGATAATTATCTTTACTTCAAAACACTGTGGCTAACACCTCAGCATGCTAAGCTGTAAAAGCTAAAGTAGACCAGCGCAGGTCTTGCTGTTACCTGTAAGGCTGCTAGCTGTGTCTATCCAAACACAGCCCCTGTTAATCCAGACCCTATAATCCCTTGCTGTGAAAAACCCTGGATTATCTCCCAGCATGGCATCACATTGAGGGTGAGCAGAACATCTGTCAGAGCCAGAAGTAGCTAGTTATGCTGGGTTATGAAGAGGGAGGGGGGGGGGGATTATTTGAAGTGGGGGTTGGGGTAATCCTCTTGGGTGGTACATTTAACACTAGGCTCTTATCCTCTTTAGGGTGGATGGTTTGTAGAGGATTTTTGCGGTTCTGTCAGTCCATTTTCGGTGTACCAGTTCCTCTGTGTGTGTGTGTGTGTGTGTGTGTGTGTGTGTGTGTGTGTGTGTGTGTGTGTGTGTGTGTGTGTGTGTGTGTGCGTGTGAGAGCTACACTAACTGACTTTCCCATTACTCAATCCATCCCTATCACATTCCTATCGCCAGTTCTGTCTATGCCAGGGTATGGGTCTGCAAGCCCTCACACAACCCCAGGACAAAAGACCAGATCATTGCTTCATGTGATCTGAACTGGCATGGGTTTCTCTGCTGAACAGATACAACTGATCCACAACACAAATCTCCCATAGGCTTCTCATTTGTTTCCAGGAAGGAGTAGAGATTGAGGATTAGAGCTTTGTGGTAAGGTCTACACCCTCTGAGCACTAAAAATCTACCTTCTTTTGCAGATTCCACTTATTGCTGCCATTGGGTTGTTTTAGACATTCTAACTGAGATGCATTCAAATGACCAGCAAACAAACAACTCAGAGTTTATAGTACAAGCATCATGGAATCTCACAGACCTGTGGCAGACATAATTTTACTTTTGAATGTTACAGATGCCCATCAGATACTACTACAAATACAAGAGGAAGTACGAGGAAGATGAACAAAAAAAGAAAAATGGATGGACGAAGAAAAGAAAAAGAGACAGACAAATGTTTCCACTGGGATATTCAGAGGGGGAATTACAAGAGCCAAACGTCAACATGCTTAATCTGTAACAGCAACGAATGTACAGCTAGAGTGTAACAATATGCGGACGCATCAGGAATCGGAGGAATCCAGCCTTAATACCCGACCCCAACCACAATCTCTATATATGGGACCACGCTGAGTTGGGGGGAAATTCAACCCAATTCCGCCCGGAGACAAAAAACATTCCATTCTTTTACTCAAGAGTTTTCTATTCCCAGGAACGAAGGCAATGTTAATTTGAGTTACAAAATGTGTTTGTTAGACTTAAAACAAATCAGGCTTGTCTGGTAGGGGAGTGTGAGTCATGCCATCTGTGTGGGGCGGGAGGTCCAATACACATGTACACACACACGGCCATCTCTCGCATATTTAAAATAAAACGAGAGGCCACCATGTCTCATCCATCACGGCAACCCATCTTTCTCTTTCCCTCCAATGGCTTTTGTCTTCATTCCCTTTTCTGACGTATTTTCCTTTATCCGTCTCTCCCTCACTCTCCTCATTGCCCCCCCATCACATGTCCCTCTCTCCCACACTTTTGGAGAACTAAAGTAGCAGTCTGTGGGCCTCACCCTCCCATGCACGGAAGAGGGGAATGCCACAAGCACTGAGAAGTCTTTCTGTGTGTGCCTGGAATGAAGGCCTTGTCCTGTGGAGAAGAGGGGGAATTGGGTAGACACATGCGACACATTGGCAAATGTTCATGACCCCCGTGGGGGTCTTAAAGGGGGCACTGTCTAACGCCTCTCTCTCGGGTATGAGGAGCCAGACTGTAGCAGGAAGCCTGAGTAAATCAGAAGGTCTACAGGATAAAACTGGGGGTGATAGACAAAGGTCTCTGACAAAGCCCATGGTCAAAATCCAGGGTCGCTTCGGTAGACACCAACTACTGTCATTTAAATAGAGTATCGTAATATCGAACGAGGAGATGGAAAATGTGTTTGTGTGTTTGAAAGAGAGTACAGGAGCATGCGCACAATCGTGAGGAGGGGGCTTGAAGAGACAGGATGGGCAGGGTCTGATTGCAGCCGGCCAGTCGCCCCCCCAAGAGGAGCAAGGAGCAACATTTTCTCATGACACTGATGAAAGGTCTATCCTGACAGGAAGTGGCGTGGAACTAAGGAGTCTAGAGGCCACTGGGGCATTGCCTGCTGCTCTCGGCCCTTGCTCCGCAGCAGGGCTTCTGCCCCTTCTTCCTTCTCATACTTCCCTTCAGATTGGGGACTCCATGAGTGAAAAACCAGGTGCCACAAAAACACTAGAAAACAAAGTAGACAGTCGCTTGGCACAGGACAGCTAGCAGTCTGAGAATCCAAGAAGGAGTGAGGGTGGCTGAAGGAAAAAGACTTGAAACAACAATAAGAAAGTTTATTTTAGGACAGTTTGTGTCCCTGCCTCTTAAGGAAGGTGGCTGTCTGTATGTTTACAGGACATCCCCCTTGTGATTACCCGCAGGAGGTTACACAAGCCATTACAATGCACTGTTAAACAAGCCAGGATTATGGCTACTGACACTAATGCAAGTCCAAGGTTCAACCCAAAAATGCTTGAGGTTAAATATGTGTTAAGTTTACTCTGTAAGAAGATATCTGTAACCTTGGCAGTAAAAAAACTAGACATCAAACAGCCTCCCTTCTTCGCAATTACTCATTCTCTTCCCTGCATTCCTTCTCCCCCTCCTTTTCGAAGCATCCTCCAGGGACATGGAAGTCAGGAAGTGCCATGTTTGTTCCAAAGCAAATTCCATAAATACCAAAGTGGAACGTCAAGGGAGGAGTCCCGTTTCTCCCGCTTCCTCCGTTGACCAGTCACTCACTGCAGGAGCGAGGGCTCTGTTCACGAGGATGGGGAGGAAAAAACTAACATTTCACTGTTTAACTAAGATACCTTTCAATATCAATTATTTCCTGTTTTGAATCATATTTTCTTTAATATTGAACATTTCGTTCACAGTCCTCATGATGATGTGATTGATCATTGGTTGGCTGTACAGTTTTTTCAGCATTGTTCAATTTCTGTACTAGCACAGTATATTTTGAAAGGTATCCATGAGATAACGCCAATCAAGCACGATATTGACCGATATTATTTAGAACATCCCCCAAAAGCATGTGTGGTAAAACCTGACATATTGACACCTGTCAGAGGTCCAAGTCAATACAGCACAGTGCACTACTAAGTAAATCAATCTAGCTGCCAGTTTTTCTGTGTCCGCCCTATCCTGGACAGGCTCTATTGCTTCCCCTGTCACACGTTCAACTGTGCTACACGCCCTGTGCTACTACACACTAAGCGATAAAAAACCAGGGGACTTTATTTGCACTTGTGTAAGAGAGGAAGTTGTAAGGTGACCTGATTCTGATATGGGCCCAGGATTTTGGCGTGGAGCCAGAGAGACGGTTGCCATGCCCGATGAGGTAACCCACTGCCACGGATCTAGGGGTCCATTCAACCTTTTCACCCTGCTGGTTAAAAGAGGGAATGCAGGGCCACGTGTGCAACAGGTTCAATGTTTAGGCATTTGACGGGGGACCTAGCCTTCCTATTAGCTATGGAGAGACTCAGGGCAATTGCAAATCTATCTAGGTATCACAACATACATTCCAATAAGCAATAATGGCAGCACACTATTGGAGAGAAGATACATAGGACACAACATTTCCAAAGCTAGCAAGGTCAGCTCGATGCTGGCAAGGTACCAGACAAGTTTCATGACCTTAAGACATCTTGTTCAGCATCATGGTCATTCTAGATCAGTATTTCACACTAGTGTTCCTCACACAGAAACGGAAGCCAGTGAAGAACCGGAACTGGTGCTTAGAGGGAAAATCCTGCAGGGAGAAAACACTCTAAAAGAGAAGAGGGGGGTAAACAGGGAAGAGGGTTGTCCCTGTCACATATATTTCAATAAATCCTGTCAGAGTCTAGGGTTTTTAAAGCATTTCACCGATAGATCAAGAGGAAGGACTAGAGATATAGGTTTACATAACATGCTTTTATCTGTAGAAACTATGAAAAGCCAGTTGGCCCAAGCTAATAAGGACACATTATTAGCATTGTATAGCAGAGAGCTAGGTCCTGTGTCCTAGGAGCTGCTACAGAGAAAGGGGAATGGCTATAATTCAGCAGTTGATGTTTTAACATTAGCATAGCATTTGAAATTATCAAATGCACCATATCACTCCCAGACAATTCAGAACTGATGCCAAGGCAGCAGGAAATACCAGAACCAACTGCCAGAGAGGACGAGGGGCAAAGAGAGAGAAAGAGAGCAAGCAAGTAAAAATAACTGGTAACTGGTCAACTAAAAGGGAAACCCATGTTTCCCTTTTTTTGCTGTGTCCAGCAAACACCAATATCTAAAATAAGACCTGTCAAATTGGCATACTTGGTACAAAATATCTATGTATAGTACAATTTTAAAATGAAAACTTAAAATGGCAGTTATTTTAATGACACACTGTTTGTTTCAATAGTGGAGCTGACATGCATGGCATGACTGATATTGCAATTTGGCCCTAGATACCCCCACAGGCTACAGCTACACAAACATCAATTCAGGATCATCAAAACTAGTCCGGCTACTAATATTGATTACAATGCAAGCTAATCACTACTTGCTTGTGCTACTGTTAATATGTGCACTATTTTGTATTTTTTTCCTCAACAGATGTTACTCTGCAATGTTTGATGAAATAAGCTATAGATGCAACTAGTGACTTGCAGACACACAAAAAACAGGTCCTGTTCAGTTTTTTTCCTCAAAAGCCCAGCAGAAAAGCCCTGGAGCTACAGTAACAGTGGAATGTGGTGGAAAGTTCCCAGCAGGCTTTTTGCTGTGGGTCAACGACAAGGCATGCTGTGGTGAGTGGTGGTGATACAGCCTAAAGACAACTAACTATGTGTGTTTGTGTGTGTGTTTGTGTGTGAGAGAGAGTTGTGTTGTGTTTACTGGTCTCTAGGCCAACCATTAACTTCACACAAGCTGGTCAAAAGGCCTAAACAAGCTTCACCAGGCCTTAGCCGTTAAGAGCCAGACACACACCGCTGGTTTTGTTTGTACCAGTTAGAGCAAGGTGGCTTTCTCCTGGCCCTGGCTGGCTTGATGTGGTGTGCTGTCCAGTTTCAGACTTTTGAACAAAGGAGGGTTGGCAACAATACATCTTGTCTGTGAGTGGGTGAGAGCACAATACAGCACTGTGTTTTCTATACAATAAAGAGAATGATCTGTAATCAGATCCAAGCTGTCAATGTGCTAATTTATGACATAACCTAACCAAAGCAACAAGGCTGGGGGACGGGGGACGGGGCTTCAATGTCCATGCAATTTCAGCCTGCAAAAATCCTAACCATGGATAATGATGGGACGTTTGGCAATCACTTCTTTGTCATTGGGTGGGGTGGCGGGGGGGTCCAAAGACCAGGAGCTCCAGTGCAACATCCTCCATGCAAAGCACTCAGACTTCCTGCTGCACCTAAACATCTGTGTGTGTGTTTATGTGTGTGTGTGTGTGTGTGTGTGTGTTGGCCGCATCTGGCACACAGCTGTGTAGAATGGGGAACCCATATAACATAAAAGATCTTTATCAACCCAGCCTTTTAGAACCCATGCACAAAGTATATTAAAAAGGTTGTCAGAATGTACCATATTGGAGCATAGCTTTTGTAGACTACAGCATCTGCCAGTGTAAGGGTCACAGTGACAGGTACCAACAGGTTTCAACAATGAAAATCCCTGTTTAAAAAAACTACAACATTTTAAGCTCTGAATACTGTTGTCGCTAATTTTTGTTGCAGCCAAATATGCCGAAACGTACGATTTATTTTATTTATTTAAACCTGTATTTGAAATCCTCTCTGTGGAGCATCTTTTACAATGCTACAATTCACTCCATTTCTGCATCACAACAAGGCAGCGTAGGGGCATCACTCAGCAGCATTCCACTCACTTGTGCCTTAGGGCCCACCCATATGGACTCGGCTGGAGAACTCTACACAGGGGATATCATACCTGAGTCCAGCGAGGACTATTAAAACACCGGGGCCTCAACTATATACCCACAATGGTGCTTTAAAGTCACAACACAGGCATCTAACGGCTGGCTGGGGGGAAACAGCAGTCATACAGCTATTAAACTAATGTGCATCATAAAACTCAGACATAAACAATTCCCTCATAAAGAAAATTGAGGAAAAACTTTTGTTGGATCACCCAGTTGCTTTGGACAACGTGCTAGAACGATTCACACTGAGTCAGTGTATTGGGTTACCAATTTTTGTGTGTGAGACATTTTGGGAGAATCTGCTGAGTTGGAAAAACAGGCTGTCTGGCATGGTGCTCGACATCAGGCTAGGTGCAGCACAGTAAATGCATGAGGATTTAGGTTAAACCCAGCAAAAGCATGGGGGGTCTGTACAGGACAGTAAGGCTTTCCGAGCGACAACTTGGCTCTGTTAAGGAGCATACTGACGGAGTGTCCATTCTTGCTTCTATATGACCTGTGACCTAATGCAAACAATGCCTGGATTGATGCAATTTATCTAGTGAAATGATTTTCTTGCATGAATGGATTTGGCAGGTGTAGCCTACATAGTGATTTGACACAGCTGGACGAGGCGATATCTTTACATTTTGCAACAATTTATTAGATGCGACGTGCCACTGAAAGTCTTTCAGGGTGGACCCTTAGCACACCAAAATAGATTTAATTATTTGTTTGTTTGAGTAAGCAGTGCTTAATCCTGTCTCTACATCTCACTGCTCGTCAACGGAAATCCTGTCCACATGTACTTGTGAGTAGAAATATAGGGTCTTTCCGTGCGCCTGGGTCAGTGTTGAATCACTGTGTGTGTGTGTGTGTTTTCATTTGTGTGTCAGGCCACACTGACCTAGCCACCTGCGTATTCCCTGCCACCCTCACACATCCCTTAGCAATGGAAAAGGAGCATTTTTGCGTGCTGCAGTTGGAATTATTTTTTTGTTATTAAAGATCTTCCAAAACCTAAAATAGAACCACTTATATAGAATTCCCTTTCATGAGCAGAGGAGATCTGGATCTGAGCTCAATCCTTAACTATACAATGTAAACGATTAACCAGAAGGCCAGCCCAAATACTGGAACCCACAACATCATTAATGCCTAAGTATCAAGCATGAAATGTAAACCTAATGCTGTAGTTATGCATCAATAGTGGCCGCCAGATGCCCTTGTCATTGTGAAGCGTGCCTCCTGGCAGAAATCTGTGCGTTGCTCCTTTTCAACCCTTTGTCAGAACTGAGCAATGACCGCTGTTGGTTCTCTTTATTGAAGCGGACAACCAAGCTGTTGACATTTGTTTTACTGGACAATAGAGGTTGAGACAGGCCTCCTGCTTAGTGTGGACGCATAAATCAGTAACACACAAAGATGTACAAATAACACACTGTGTGTGTGTGTGTGTGTGTGTGTGTGTGTGTAGTGCTGCATGTCAAGTTGTGTACTCAGTAGTGAACCAACACCACATCCACGCCTGGACAAAGACCCTCCAGCTTCCATTTCCTGTGCGTGTTATGGAAATTGCTAGGCCACTCAGTACAGTAAATCTGGTCTCTTATCCACCATGAGTCAAGGATGGACCAACTGAAAGTCTGTGATTGTGTGCGTGTGTGTGTGTGTGTGTGTGGTAGGGGGTTCCACTTGCTCTCCCAAAATGTATACTTTCTCTGTATCTCTTTGGGTAAAATATGCAGTCTCAAC
This sequence comes from Osmerus mordax, assembly GCF_038355195.1. Classification (NCBI taxonomy): domain Eukaryota; kingdom Metazoa; phylum Chordata; class Actinopteri; order Osmeriformes; family Osmeridae; genus Osmerus; species Osmerus mordax. The sequence goes on from NC_090060.1 coordinate 11,003,937, forward strand.
TGTCCAACTCCAGATGAACTCAACTGTGATATGGAGGGGAGGTTTCAGAGTGCCTTTCATTATGACTTGTGTGTCTCACGGGCCAACTGAGACAAACAAACAAACAAACAACTGAGGAACAGAGAGGCTAAATGAAAAGCAAGGACTCTGTGTTGAAGAGACCGGGGAGGGGGGGAGGAAATGAGAGAGGAGCATGGAGGAGTGCTAAAAGAGAGAGGGGGGGATAGAAGAGGACAGCCAGTGTGACCACAGCAACTAAAAGAGGGCATTAGAAAAAGTTTGCTTCAACAGATGATGGTTCTTTTAGATAACATGTTGTGCCAGTTCTATGATTTGGGTAGATGTCAGTCAGTGGCTGTAGTTTGAACTCTGCTTTGGGCTTCAGCTGTAGTGCAGCACAGAAAGGGTGCACGTCCAGTACAAGCACAAAGGAGGGAGGCTGTCTTTGTTTATTGGTAAATCCCAAAATAGAACAATGCCGAAAATTCCAGAGTGACGAAGAATGGGAGGGCTAAGGGGTTTATGGTGCTACCATGTCACCAGTTTGTGAGAAAAGCATATTTTGAGGTAAGAACAGACGATCTTTCTGTCCTTAAAATCTACAGCTCATGGAGCTGATCTGTACTAAAGGCTGTATATCGGCTATTATCATCAAGAAAGTGCATCATAGTCTCCTATAAGATGTTGTTATCTACCCATCTGTATACCATGACCATTTTCCTGAGGTTGATCAAAAGCAACAAGTCAGTTGGGAGGTAAAACAAATCATGGACAAATAAACTGACGAATAATTCTTAATAAAAGTCTGTCCATCCTATGTATAATTAAATTCAAATGTGACTTTGAATGATTCATTAAGGGGTTGCAGATCTTGCTGAAAGCTCAGTCAGTGGACTGTAATGCGTTATTCAGGGAGAGATGTTCCGTCTTATTTTTTCAACAACATCTTATCTGTGTGAAAAAGACAAACAAATGCAAGGCCACTTCCAAAACAGTGGCTTGTTTGCTAAAACACACCCTTTTATTTATCAGTTTGCACAACAGTGCAAAAGAAATACACGCCCCCACACACACAGCCGCACATATGCACACACACACACTACAAACCGCCAGAATACCCTTATCTGAGTAGGAAGCAGGGCATTAAATATAAGATAAGCTTCAACTGCTTCCGATATCAACCAGGGCACAAACCTGGCACTGACACTTGACTTCCTGGCTCTCCAGCATCTGGATGTATCAAAGTGACATTTCCCACCTACTGCCAAGACGCACACAGGAAAGCATGGGTGAAACATAAACATTACAGAGTGTAAAGAGAGAATGATGAAACATGGAAAGCCTCATAAAACAGCTCATAGTCCATTAGAGCACAGAAGGTCATTGTATTTTCTTTACGGTAAATATCTTGGGTCAAGATACTTTTTTTTTGCCATTCCAAAGCCCATTGAACTGACTAACTGTTCTGTGGACAGAGTGAGAGTTATTATACAGACACCAAAGGCTGAGATTCCTGCAAGAGGTTTAATAAAGGGAGAAAATGTATGTTAGAGACAACCAAAAGTAAGTGAGCTTGAATCAATAGTTCTGGTCGATCCTGAAACGATTGCCACATCAACATTGTATGTAGGACGTTTTTGATTAGCAGAACCACCTACACAAGAATGTGTCTTCTTGACAGGGACCCCAGTGATGAAAGTGTGCATGGGATGCAGGTTATCACTTTAAGGACCTGAGGTAAGTGGAATAACTTACATGTCGGGCCTCCCTGCGCAGGCCCTCCGTGTTCCTCAACCAGCAGCGGCTCAGCTCACTCAGCTCCAGGATTGGCTGCACCTTCAGTCTCACGGTATCCCCAGACTGACGGATCATCTCCACGATCTCATCCCGACTCTTATTCTCCACATTCCGGTGGTTGATCTCCACCAGACGATCCCCGGGGACCAGGCCTAGAGCCAGGTCCTTGGTCCCCGCACCAGGCTCAGCAAAGTGGACCACACGCCGGTAAACCCCGCCGTCAGCTCCGCGATCCAGCATGGTGGTTCGGCGCAGAGAGAAGCCAAAGTCACCAGTGTTACGCCGTTGGAGTTCCAGCTCCCTGGTTTCTGGTGCAGTCGGCGGGACGACAGCTGGAAGCCGGAGGTTCGCAGGGAAGGTCTTGTCCACCACCTCTGGGATACGGACCTTTTTGGCGGGGGCTGCCACTGGCTGTTGCTGAAGGCTGTGCTTGCGTTGAGGGTCAAAGACTTTGTCCTCCACCTGTGGGGAAGGAGCTGCAGAGTTTTGGCCCGAGGGTGTCGAGCCTTCTGATGGACTCTCCTCCTTACTCCTCTGGGAGAAAGAGAAGCGCTTCATGATCTGGCCCATCTGCGAGTTCTGCTTGGCCAGTGAGCCATAGTGGGCCACGCGATCACGCACCGAACCGTGGTGGCCATCCGGACCAACTTCACCCTTCAGGTCGTCGGTGGAGCTGGCCGCACTTAGCTGGTCGGCATCCAACACCATGCTGCTGCGATTGCTCAGGCCATCAGACTCGATGTCAGTGAGACTAAGCTCATGGCTGCTGGCTACCTTGATAGGAATGGGGTTTGAGATCTCCAGCTTGTTCTTGGAGTCCCGCTTGGCTTCTCTCTTGAGGTTGAAGAAGCCGCGGCGCATGCTCATCTCCTCCAAGCTGCGCAGCTCAGCAGCTGACATGCGCTCCTTCTTGTCTTTCTTGTCCTTCTTCTCTGTCTTCTCCTTCCTGCTTCCATCCCTCTCTTTGTCCTTTTTGATCAGGTTGAACATGATGGTGGTGCAATGCTCCACTCAGTATAGCCCACCAGTTTGGCTTCTATTTCCTCACACCAAAGGGATTTTTCCATACAGAGACAGAGATCCAGTTTTTGGGTCCAGTCTTTTTTTCAATCCTATGGAGGAGTTACGCTGCCACTTCTTTGAAGTTGCCCTGGGTACAAAACAGTACATTTAGACAATCAAGATATATGGCATGGTGACACAATTAGCAGCACTTGTAATAGTAATCATGATATAATTGATCCTTCGAATGTTTATGAATGGGAGAGCAGAATAAACTAACATAGAAAAATACTAAATAAACACCACTATCATTACTCAAGCAATGCATTAGTAAGACAACATAGAAAATATATTCCATATCGCAACTGTGGAAACACTTAAGTGAGCATTGGAAAACAACACATTCCTGGCTCCAATTTAGAGCTGTGCATTGTCAAAACGTCAAAAGTCTGTACAGATTGACGGTCACAGAGCTAAAACAGACATTACAGCAGCATTAAAGGGCAGATAGACCGAACCCCTAAAACCTGCATTTCATTAGCAAAGTCCTTTTCTACCACAGCAAAACTACTCAAACACCACCCCCACCACCTCCACAAGATAGAAAAGCAACCCAAAAAACCATACACCCAAAAATTATAGCTGAGTGGTGAATTATGGTCACTCACATTCAATAGTAGTAGGCTACCCTTGGTATAGGCCAATTCAATATTAACAAAGAAAGACAAAATGGTGCTGCCTCAGTCAAGAGTCTCAGTCCATGGCATATGAAAAGCCAGTAATTCCATGTGAAGTAGTGTACTGTCAAACTTAGAATTAGTTTTAAAATTTGAATTCCAAATGGACTGAGAGCAGAGCTAGACAGAGTATTTTGTGAAAAGTAAAAATTGACTCTAGTAGCCCTGAGTGTCAAAGATCAAGCTTTCAAAATAATTTGGTCCCAACCGGTAGAGACACCACAGCATCTTATCAATCTACATCGGTACGGGGCCAGGTTCATCCACACCACATGAAGGCAGAAAGACAGGCCTTTCTAGGGAGTTTAGACTCCATAGCAATATGATCCAGAATAAATGATTTCTTGCCACTACCGATTTGTGGTTCATCTTTCTAAAATGTACTGAAACATAGTCCAACTGTCTAGGTGTTACACAGCTGCATACTTGACTACTTGATCTTGCAGTCTGAATTTGCTTGACATTTCAAGTGTTATTTGAGCATATTAACCATTCCATGGTATCAGTTGATGGTCATTGGAATGTTATGGCCCTGAATATTTGCAATCAACTGGTACAAAGTGAAGAGAGCACAACCGCATGTTTACTGGTGCCAATGTTTTCATCAAGTACCGTTGGCGAAAGGGAGAGATGCTAGTAGGCTATAGCCTGTGTAGTAAAGTAGTTTTAAATCATTACAAGATAGGTGTCTATTTATTTAGCTAAACGTCTAATTGCACACATGTAATACGAGTTAGCCACCCTCTAATTGTAAATTGGGCTTCCTAATATTCTACAGATTATTTCCAATGTACCCACTGTGGACTGGGTAGGGGACAGGGACAAAAAAAGAAAAGACAGCCATCTAGCATGCTAGCTTTTTATCAGAGGTTGAATAGAGAACTGACCTACTACACACTAGCTATTCACATCAGAAACTGCAGTGTGTGTATATAGAATTGCAGTGACAAAATTGCTTCTGGATTGAAAAGCTACAAACGTCTCGGTGTCGTACAGCTGGTACCAAGCCAGGTGACCAGGCAAACCTCTGTTCTTTGTAAATCTTAGGTCGCTAGCCAACTAGCTAGCTTGTTAGCTCAAATCTGATTTGGGATTGGTGATTTTCCAGTGTCTGCTAAATGGTTAGTGGGATAGCTAACTAAATCGCATAATAAGCAACCACTTAAAATGTTTCCGTACACATGCATCAGTAAGTCCTCTAGCAAAATCTATATATTTGTGAGATGATGGAATGCTTACCGTTTTCAGTGAACCTCTGTGCTGTTTCTGACACACCGGTGGGGTTTTGTTTTAGAGCTGTGATGGGTGCAGCTTGCGCTATGAGAAAAACCATAGAAAGCAGCTGCGCTGACTGTGTGATTAGCTGGCGAGTCTCTCGTCACTAGGAGCTATCGAAGTTAGTAGAACGCTGCTTCCTGCTGGCCAAATCCATTTATTGCAGATGCTGGCCTATTCAATGTACTGTTTGCTTCAATAGGCGACATTACTTTTACCGGTTTACAGATTAAGATAAATATTTAGCTTTAAGCTTTGATTTGATTGTTTTGATGATGGTCTCACTAATTAACCGATGAGCTAAAACCACAGGTTAGTGTATAGACTAACATAGATGCCTACCCTGCATAGGTTAGAACAGTTTAATGAATGTATGTAGCCTACTATGGAAACCCTAGCCTACACTTGAGTACACGCGTAGCCTAGTTACATCGTCAGCAACAAAAGTGAGGCTCTTAAAAAGCCTTGACATCAGTAAGTGAATTGAAGCCAGAAATCATAAGGTGAGTCGATGTAATAACAGCGATCAGCGATCTTCTGTCTATTTGAACAGAAGACAATTAGGATAACAATTATTTTGTAATAGACTATCTAATTTAATAGAACTGTATTCCTCAATTGAATTGTATTCCGTTGCAAAGGGATTAACATTCAAAATGTATTCAAATGACAGCACAACCCAACTCCACTTAGGCTATGTACAAACAAGGTGTTTTGTGATGTAGCCTAGAGTAGACGATGCTGTTTGAAGAACAGTAGACAGTGATGTAACAGGTGTAGTAGGCTAGGCTACAAACTGTAAAATACTGGAATAAACCTTTTTGTGCAGAGTTAGGGTTGGTCACTCGGGTCGTTAGGATTTCATTTATTTCGAGGATTTTCAGAAACTCACCACACAAAACGTTTTATCTGTAGTGCTAATTTCCATATTTGTTCACGGTAAGATATAGGCTTGTTCTAATAAAATTACCATATAGCCTATACATGATCTCTTTTGTTCAACTTTTAAGAACCTGTAGGCTAATTGGAGCTATAATAATAATAATAATAATAATAAACGTATCCTACTTTCGAGTCTCCCCCTTGAGTTTTTTTATTTTTACAAATTAGTTTATTCCAGAATTCCATTCATACCACACCGGCTGTAGGTCTACTGTAACAGTGGACACCTTGCAAAATGCATACGGATCAGCTAGCCTAATTATGAACTTGTCCGGCTCCAAATTATAGTCTGAACTTATATTGGGCTGGACGTTACATTATAAAATATTCAAAGGCAAGCTTTTTCTATCAATATCGTTCTCCAATATCGTTTTTCTTCTAATGTTGCTATAGCCTAGGCTACAGGCCAATCACTGAATTCATGAAACGATAATACCTCAGTTGTCTGTTAACATGACACTTTTCCTTGTGTTTAGCCGATGATTTATTTATTATTTGGGGAATACACCTTTCACCTTTTATTCATCTTTTGTCATCCATTTTTGTATTTTATTGTTGCAGTAGCTCAAGGCTCATTGCCTGCTGGGACTAACAACACCTCAGTGCAACTTTCTTGGACCTCAGACTCCAGTTTACTCTGTAGAGATGCACCCTGGTCAAAATGTCATCAATCCTGTGCCTCCTCAGGTACCTGTGATTATGCCTGCCCCTTACAGACCCCCAAATTGCCCAACTGGTCTTGAATACCTGACTCAGATAGACCAGCTTCTGATCCATCAGAATGTTCACATTGCTGAAATTGTTCTCAACTTGGAAACTCACAATTCTTACACTGTAAAGAACAGTGTAGGACAACAGGTGTTTGCAGTGGCAGAAGAGAATGACTGTTGCACACTAATGTTCTGCGGCCCGGGCCGACCTTTCACCCTTCATCTCAAGGACAATCTTGGACAGGAAGTGGTGACAGTCACACGTCCCCTGAGGTGCAGCCTTTGCTGCTTCCCTTGCTGCTTACAAGAGCTTGAGGTACAGAGCCCTCCTGGTTGTCCTATAGGGTACATAATACAGGAATGTCATGTTTATCTGCCTAAATTCATCATACTGAATGAGAGGAGGGAGCCCCAGCTTCGGATCCAAGGACCGCTTATGGCCTGCAGCTGGTGGGGAGACATCAACTTTGAGGTGAAGTCCCTGGATGAGTCAGTGGTGGTTGGACAGATAAGCAAGCAGTGGTCTGGATTTATACAGGAAGCTTTCACCGACACAGACAATTTTGGAATCTCGTTTCCCATGGATCTGGACGTCAAGGTCAAAGCTTCTCTGCTTGGTGCCTGCTTTCTCATCGATTTCATGTTTTTTGAGAAACAGAAGGGATCAAATGGTTAGGTTACTGATGTATTTGTCCACTAAATATTTAAATGTGTTGTTATTCGTTGTTTGGGTTTGTTGTTTTTCATTCATTTATTTAGCCTATATGAATTTTTTTGGTGTGTGTGTATTTTGTATTGTGTAATGACCGTCCTGTTCAATGCATTCAAAGGTTATTACACCTTATTTTTTGTGTTTATTGTAAGAAAGTATTACAAAGTGTAAAGTAAGACAATTATAATGCAATGCATACTTAACCCTTGTGTTCTCTTCGGGTCATTCTGACCCGTCAGTCATTGTTAGCCACCGTCGTATTGCGACAACTTTACTGCACACAAAAACAAAGTGAAGCAATTTCTTTTAACCGTCGGGCTGTCTCAGACCCTCCACATTGCGAAGGTTAAAATAAAATTATTTGTATTTGTTTTTTGTTGGGTAAAATTGGGTAAACACAACGATGGTTTGTTATGAACCTTTGGGTCATGTGACCCGAAGGCAGCACAAGGGTTAAGCAAGTGTTTGATGCAATATTGAGTCACATTTTTTGTTAATTTCTTTGTATGTTTTTCCAACATGCATAGATTAATATTGCAGAAGATTAGGAAATAGATAAAAGAATACTGAGTGCCTACATGACTGCAAATAAGATGTAAATAGTGTATATTCTGTCAATTACACACTATATTTGTTGTTTCTAATGCATGGTTTCTTTTTTGGAGTCGAGTGTGGTATCAAGGGATATTATAGATAACGATGCAGCAAAAGGAATAGAAGAAAACCCTGGGCAACAAAAGCAAAGAAATACTTCAGGGTCAGAAATGGCATATACTGTGTTATCTGCCTGCCAACCAACCACAGGTAGAAACTAAAACATAACATAGGTCAAAGTGACATCTCCGCCTACTTCCAGAACATCAATCTGTTGGAGATGGGGGTGACGATGTTTGTAGGTGTTAGTTTGATTCCCATTGACTATAATCCTGAAGAACTGAGCCTCACAAGAAATCATCATCTGAAAAGACAAAGCAAGCCATATTATGCAATGTTACATTATTTTTAAAAGCCTAAGTAAATCTCGCACTGTAAATATATCCCTTTTATGAGTGTGGGTAGGTACCGTGAAGGGCTGGCCTCTGTGGAAAGGCATTCCACCACATCTCTCCTCTTCTCCATATTTGTCTCTCAGCTTGCTGTTACGCACCACAACATTCTCATCGAAACGGGGATTATAGTGCAACGCAATGCCCTTGTTAAAGCCCAAGTTAATGTGGAACCTAGGTAAACAAAGGCAGAGTTCATATTAAAAACATGTACAGTTACACAGTCATCTACCATGAGACCTTTTTCAAGCAATCACTAACAGGAGTATGTTCACTTCTTTGCAACGACATGTAACAGTTTATTCAGATCAATTTCTTACATTCAAACATCCGTACGACATGTTGCAGTACTATGTATTGCATAAAACTAGACATACATTTCTACAATGTATTATTTAAATCAAGCAAGACAGACCTTTTGGCATTAAAGCTAGCCATTCCCTGGATATTGATAGTCCGGCCAGGATGAAGTCCACCATTAACGATGGTCTTGTATGGGACAACCTGAATCCAAATGGAACAACAGTGAGTGACAGTCCTGTGTGATGATAGTTAAAGACTAAGTTAACACCAAAACCTCTTTTTAGAGTTAAAACATACCTGGCTAAACACATCAATCCTCAATTCATCAAACACATCAATAAAACAATTCTTTGCAAAAGGGTTATTTTGTATAATTCTATGATAAATCCTAGATATTTTTCCCCTTACTGATGAAAATCTTTAGTAGAATTTATGACGTAGGGTGCCCATTCGGGGTACCGTTTTCTCATCACAGGGATGTGTTGTGTACAATAATTGGCTGTGTTCATGTTGTTACATCTGACACGCCTCTAATTCCCATTTGGTCTCCCTAACCTGCCGTATCTCCTCCTTTGCTCTGTAAGTGGAGACAGGTGTGCAGGAGACTGTGCAATTAACACCTCCATAAGTACCCAGTCCTATCACTGCCTCTGTGTTCTTTTAGTCTGTGTTTTCTAGCCTCTTGTTGAGGCTACAGCCTCTTGTTGAGCCCTCTTGTTCTTCTGTCACAGTTCTATCCTCTCTGTCTCCAGTCCCTAGCCTTGGTTTCTGGTCCCTGTCTGTAAAGATGTATGCTTACATGGTTCAGTAAATATTAAATTATTAAACCAATACCCGAGTCAAGGCTTTAGTGCTTACACTACTAGAGTCAAGTTATAACCAGTTAGAATGTTCTCCTCCTGCATTTCCATATGCAAATGATTGCTGGTTTTCATAGAGAACAATATCAATTTACATATCCTTGTTGTGCTGGAAATCCTGGTTGAGGAGTGAATCCTGGGTGAGGGGGGCATCCTGGTTGGGCAGGAAAACCTGGCATGGCAGGAAAACCTGGCATGGCAGGAAAACCTGGCTGGGCAGGAAATCCTGGCTGGGCAGGAAATCCTGGCTGGGCAGGAAATCCTGGCTGGGCAGGAAATCCAGGAAATGCTGGTTGTGGAGGAAAGTAGGGCTATGGTAAAAAAAGAAAAAAATATATAAGATCATTCTAAACCTTCATTCCAGGGCTTTCTGCTTCAACAGGATTGTCCTGTACTTACGTACAGATGGCAATATAAACTATGAAGCAGTGCATTTAAAATCCTGTTAAAGTAATCATAGACCATGTAATAAAAGCATATATTTATCAATGCTATAACTCACTGCAGGGTTTTGGAAGGCAATAGAGGTCACTTCCACATTCCCCCCAACTGAAATGGTGTCCACTGCATTGAAGGGGATGCAATGCCGGTAATCCATAACATGGCATCCATTGGCGTTCAACTAAGGTAAGAGAGGAAGACCATGAGTCCAACATGGACCTGAGGAACAAGTCATCTATCCCTTGTGCTATTTGTAAGCATTCATTCAGCTACATCTTTCCATTACTTTTTGTTTATATATGTATATATTAATTGTCCTTGCATTCATCCTTTTTGGTTTAGTTGCTAAACGTTTCTTTGGAAAAAAACACAAAATGTTGAGTAAAAAATGTATATACACTAATGAGTGGATTCAAGTATACATTATTGAATTATTACAATGCAAGTGTCATTTTACATGCAAAAAGTGAATCTTAAAACTCTTAAATCACTGCATTATTGAAAAAAATATTATTAAAGCTAAGTAGTCTTAGAATGGGGGAGGGGGGGGTTCTAAGGGCAAGGTTAGCTTTGATAGCCAGAGGTCACTAACAGGAAAACTGTAAATGTGTGTTGTGTGGAAACCTATGTCCTTTCATGGGAGACCAGCATGGGGCTAAAGTTGAGGTTTCTACAGAAGGCTACTGTTTAAATGCCACAATTACTTTTATTTAACCCTTGTGCTGCCTTCGGGTCACAAGACCCAAAGGTTCATAACGAAACATCGTTGTGTTGACCCAATTTTAACCAATAAAAAAACAAATAAAAATAATTTTCTTTTAACCTTTGCAATATGGGGGGTCTGAGACAGCCCAACGGTTAAAAGAAAATGCTTCACTTTGTTTTTGTATGCGGTAAAGTTGTCGCAATACGACGGTGGGTCACAATGACTGATGGGTCAGAATGACCCGAAGATAACACAAGGGAGCTACAAAATGAAACACTCCAAACTGGACATAAGATAACCATTGGGTCACAAAGGGGTTACACTTGCCAGAGAAGTGGCTGAGCAAGACTACTGACATTCTCGTAAAAAAAGGAAGTAGTCATGAAGGAGAAATGGAAAACTGTAACCTGGTATGAATCACGTTGGACTATAATCAAGAGGGTGAAACTGGAACCAGGGGTGAAAGGTGAGTTCTGCTTCCGCTCTTCCTTCCCCCATGAGGACCGCTGGAAAGTGTTGGTGACAATGTATCCAGGGTAGCTGTCATACCGAGGGTTAAAATGAAGGGCAATGTCTGCCCCTGATTTAGAACCACACTGTAAATTGACATGGAACCTGGGATAGAAAGAGGTAGACAGATACACACAATAAGAGAGAGGCATTGGAAGACTGCCATACTGCCTTCAGACTATTTAAATGTTCAATCTTGGCGACTTTCTATGCTTACATGGCCAAATGTAAGTAGCAGAAAGTTGCAAGATGTGTCGCTAGGGAAGGTGAACTAAAGGTAGCTAAATCCTTAGCTAAATAGCTAAATAAGTCCTTAAATGTGCAACACTGAGCACATGCTGCCTCATGCTACTCTGTCATTGTGTACACGCCTGCCCCATGATGCTTCACATAACGGGAAACAAGTTGACTGTTATCAGGAAACGAGTTAACCTTTTTTTTTTTTTTCGTTTGTCTTTCTTTGTTTTACGAAATCGAAAATGCACGTAAGCTGTAGTGTACATCGGTTTTCAAGTCGACAGCAAAGCCTATTTTCGCCTTCTTATCTCGGATCGAGACATTCTACCTGTACAGGTAACGTACTACAAAGTGAACTATTACTAGCCTACTTTCATTTTCCATAAACAGTAGTGTAGAGTATCCCGAGTTGCCCAATCAAATAGACTTTCGTAGAAGCACCACCAAATTCGGCATTTACCTCTCAGCCCTAGGCAAAATTCGACCACTAATAGTTATGGTTTTCCCTTCTTGCAAGCCACCTTGGATGGATCCAGCGAATGGAATGCTCTAAAAAATGGATAATGATCATATCAAAGGACAATCATTTAATGATATGAATTGCATTAAACAATTGATTACACAGCTAGCGTTTACACAGGCTACATCCGTAAACCAGATCGACTGAAGTTCAAGCTGATTGAGATATGCTATAAACGTTTCAAGAGTGCGTAGGCAATGAGATTGAGGTTTGATTGAGGGCTGTCAACGCCGTGATTTATCTCATTTTAAAGGTATGAAATATTTTCTTACCGGGTTGTAAAACGGTTCCTGGTTATAAAATGCCATTTCACTTAATGTCGGTTCAAGTCGTCAACACTAAAATGAAGATTGGAAAATTAATGATGTATACTGAATGTTTAATTTACTCTTTGCTGTGGTCAGCGCTCGAGATGAATTGCAGATCGACTAACTTTCCGTTTCGTTTTATTACATTGTATTGAGGGAGGAGTGTTGAAATCAGGAAGTAATTTTGGTTAAATATCTAGAAAATTATTTGGACACTGTACCCGATTAGGATTACTGCTACATTAAACAGTAACTCAAATTTTGCAATTTTGCCTTCTTGCTAGTCAACTTGGATGGAGCCAGTGGTAGGGATGCACTGAAAGCATAATGATCACTTTCAAGAGTGATAAGACCATTAATGATATGTATTCAATTAATGATATCCACTCTACATTAAAACCTTTTTAAATGTTAAGGTTTTGGTTATTAAATTGAAGTAGGCTGCAAGTTCTTAGCAGTGACAAGATAGCAGTAATAGGTTATAGGCCTACTTGACATAGGTCAGGGGTGACATTATCAGCATACATTGCTGTTTAGCTGCAGCATTTTAATACATTCTGTTTGTAAAATGGTTGCGGTTAATGCTAGTTCACTTGAAATCTGTTGTCTTTACTCAAATTAGGATGCTTTAAAACTCTTATGGGTGTTTTCTCAGCTGTGCACTTGACATTTGAGAGTATCTGCTGCGTAGCGATGAGTTTGGAAGCAGTCTTTAGTGGTGGCGCAACATTTTAAGTGAACCAGACCAGGACTAGGTCAGTGTAGGGTGGTTTTTCCGACATATCCGACAATCATTTACCAAGGAAGTTGGTCAGTGACCTTGAATAACACTTTTACACATCTCACAACCCATTCACCATACAGACCTTTAAAATGAGACTGGTGACACAAAGTACTTGTTTTAATTACATGTAAACACAGAAATACAGGCATTATTTATTATAAATATTCCCAAAATGAATCTACTAGTCCCCTCACAGAGACCATAGATCTACTTATTACGTTCCGCATTATGGTTTTAAGAAGTAATCATTTTTAAATACAGTTAAAACTTGAGTTTTAACTTAAGACTTGTCATTTGACATGATAGAAGAAAATATTCAATAATATTTATTATTTATTAATCATTGAATACCCAAGCATCATCCGGTATTTTTTGGTTGAATCAAACCACCTGGATAGACCACTGAGAATATATTTTAATTAAACATCTCATTCTGAATATAGCATATTGTTACAGTATATTGTTACAACATTCTTACACCATTAATTAGGTGATCTGCCTCTCAATCTGCTTATCTTGGGCCAAGAAGCAAACCTCATAGTATCAGACTGTCCCATCTTAGAAAAGCACCAGCGCAATGGTTAAAGTCCAAAAATAGGGCTACACTTAAGAAATGTTGTAAGCCCAAGAAGACACCGGATCTCATCATGGTGAATGAAGTTTTATTGTCTTTGAAACTAGAGAAAGTGCACCGACTGTAACCATAATCAGTACGTTTTACAATACATAAAATACACAAGCCAAAACATTTGTCATTACCAAAAATATCTATATAAAGATATATACATAAATAGGTGTTGCGTACCTATTTAATATACACATCATATAAAATCTTTGTACAAATAATGAACAGATATGTACAATAAATAAAATCTATACACGTATATATGTACACAAATCTGATAGATGATTGTATTGTTATCACTGCACACATTCGATCACAGTAGTCTTTCACAAGGTTGTCCCATTACAGTACATTCATCCATTCAAAACAAGAATGCACTGGAGAGATTTACAAACACACAAGTGAAAGAGAGAGAACACATACTGACCAAGGCACATAAAAGAGCAGTGGTGACCCATCTTATTATTATAAAACATGTTTGTTTCTTGATAAGACTCAGTTTTATGTTATGACAATCCTGTTCAATGCTACCTTCAAATCCACACACTCAATGCAATCCTGTTTCCCAATCCACAATCCTCTCCAGTCTTTATACTGTCTGAGAGATTATGTGTGTACATAAAGTACAGCACGCAATTCAAATGGTTGTGTAAAACCAAAGTTCAAACCAAAAAATTTAACTATATTCCTTGTTTAATTGCACAGTAAATATATCAGCCTGTGGTGAACAGATAAGGTCCAATCCACTTGGAATTTGATGGTGTATAGGGAACCTCAAACTTCTTATTTTTTACACTTAATATTAGCTGTCTTAAGTTTCGACAGATAAAACACAATTTCCACATCAGTTCTTATTTACTTGACTCTCAGAGACCTTTATTGTCTTACAAATACAGAATCTGGCTTCTCAACCCTCAACATGCATACGCATGTGTTTCCCCGCTAAGAGAAACAAGAAAGGCAAATGGCAATCAGCACTTACATAGTGAAAGGGAGTGTCATTAGACACTGATCCTAAGTCCTCTATCCTCTACCCTATCCCAAAAAATCATCCACATCAACAATCTTTCAGTACTGGGGGCTACTGAGGGATCAGCTGCTGTACTTGTACATGTAGGGACAACGAGAGTGCAGGCCCTGACAACAGTGGTCCCGCAGACAGTGGTGGTGATCCCATGGCCTTTGTATACAGTATATAAAAACAAAAGAGAAAAAATAGGAACAGAGAAATAGGGTGAGGTGAAGAAGAGATGGGGGGGGCAGTAGTTTGAATCAAGAATGAGCATACACGGAGGAAAAAAAAGGGACGGCCATTTTCATTGTTGACAGGGAAACATAGAGAGGGCGTTGTAGAAGTGTAGTTGGGATCCAGGGGAAAGAGAAGAGGTCAAGGAGAGCAGTAGCAGTGGATGAGAAGTCAGGTTACCGTCCAGGACAGAGTAGAACCGAAACAAAAAGAGACAGAAATTCTGTGAAACTCAAGAGTAGAGATGGATTTGAAAGAGATGCGCTAAGAGGGAAAAATAAAGCAGAGAAATTAAACACCTAAAGCAGCAACCCACACTTAGCTGGCAAGACAGAGAGAACAAAGGGGGTTGGTAGGGAATGGATAAAACTTAACATGTTTCTAATAAGGCAATCAAGTTATCCACAATTAGAAGAAACCTTTAAAATTGAATAAAATAATATGAAAGTAATCGCTCATTTTCAGAAGGTTGGATCATTCTGTTTGCAATTCCAAAACATCCTGCCCATCACAGCGGAATCAGCACCTTCATCGGTGCCCTGTTTTTCCTCGCAACTTGGTCTTATGCGAGTGTGTGCCAAAAGTGGAGCGGAATCAATGGAGAGTCAACAATGGCCCCCAATTATCCCCCCCACACACTGTCTGTCTGTCTAAGATACATACTCGGCCGACTTCCAGAAGTGACCAGGGTGGGACAGTCTGCGGTTGAGCTTGGGAAGCTTCTCTAGCATGTCTGTCAGCTGGGTGAAAGTGGGTCGCTCGACCGAATGGAACGACCAGCAGGCCGTCAGTATCTCCTGGAGGGGTGAGGATTTAAATAATTTATGGATTATGTTTAGTTGTGTTGATCATTTGTTAGTACTAACCCATTCTATCAGTCTGTTAAAAAGCACAAACTTTACATTTGGAGCAGTAAAGTATACATTTATAATAGACTGATGTGTGACCTCACCGTGACTTCCTTGCCCAAGCTAACTTCGGATAGGACCTTCTTGATACCCTGGCCACTGCCCACCAGCCATATGGTGGCTTCTGCTGGGTGGTTTTTGATTGGCCAGTCTCCGGCCTGCAGCTCGTACCAAATAGTGCTTAGGATTGACATTTCTCTAGTTAGCTTTACATTATCATGGATTGCACTGAGGAATACAGTATTGGTGGGGTATAGTAAGAGGAGGATTGGGTTGCAAAACCCTCGATGTTTAGCAGGAGAGAGTAAGTGTGTCTTAAAGTACCTGAAAGCATAGACATCAGCAGCGTTGGAAAAAGGAAGCTGGTCCTCATGGTTGCCTGGGCCCATCCTGCGAACAATCTCTGGGGCAAGGTAACATATCCACCCGTGAGGTAGCTTTAGCTTGTCCTCTCGCCTGGAAACGTGTGCACAAGCACACACACAAAGGAACAAGTACAAAAAACACTTACAAACTTAAACTGGGACGTATGGATGCATTCCTTTGTTATTTAAACAACCTTAAAAAACTCACCTTCCTTCTTGAACTACTCCTGACATTCCAAAAAGGCCAAAGTCTGTGATGACCACTTTGTTTGAGTCATAGAAAACATTCTTAGACTTGAGGTCCTTATGGACAATGCCTTTGGCATGAAGATAACCCATTCCCTGTGAAGAGGATTGGTGATCAGGTCTATGAACTATAATAAGAGATGTGTAATAGCACTATATATAGTATTGGTAACATACCTTCACAATTTCCTGAGCAATTTGCCTGGTCTTGTGGATGTCCAATTTGTGCTTGGAGTCCCTCACCACAGAGAATAACGTTCGACCTTTACAGAAACTGAAAAGTAAAGTTATTTTTTATGAGATTAGATATTTCAATGAGAATAATATGCAAGCAATAGATAGAATGGGTTAAGTATTGTATATAAAACTGGTAATTAGTAGAAAATTACTTTTAATATACATTAACACTATGAATACATATTTATAAACACAAATAAATAACATTCCCCCCAAAAAAGGGGCCTTTTGGAGGTGTCAATGGCAATGCCCATCAGGTGACCAACCTGGTGATGATGGCGAGGTGCGGCGGGTGCATGCAGGCGCCCATGAAGAGAACAACATTCTCATGGCGTGTCTGTCGGTAGTTCATCACCTCCTTCTTGAACAGCTTGAGGTGGCCCTGGTTGGTACCATCAATCTCCAGCAGGCGGATGGCAACCTCACCATGCCAACGACCCTTATGTACTTTCCCCCAACGGCCCTGAGGGAATGGGACAAACCAATACGTTGTTTTCTTGAAATGCAAGTTCCAAATATATTAAATGCGTTGTTGCTTCATGTTGCCAAACTTGGTTCTCTTTGTGACACACTTAATATGAAGTATACGGTCAGTTACTGGAAGTAGTCAGTTACGTTTAAGTTGGGTTTGGGGTGTTTGCATCCTTTCTAGTACAATTTTATATTATTACATGGCTCTACAAGTGGCATTTCTCTTTACCTAAGCCTGGAAAGCCAGATCCCACTTAAACCAAAACGAATGTACTATGCTGCCCTAAAGCCACACCCCCTCTATGTTGTCGGCGACGATGCCATCATTGACGTTTACCTTGCCGATGAGCTCGCCCAGTACTAGCTGTTCATAGGGGATGTCCCATTCCTGCAGGTAGACACTAGTCTGACTGGCTTTACGGGTGATTGGTCCCCTCCAGTGTCCCCCACCCCCAGGGCCCCCTGAGTTGGGCAGATCCTCCAGTTCATCCCCGTTGCACTCTTCATCCGACTGCCTCTCCTCTCTTCCCTCTCTGTCCCCTGTGGTATTCTCCTCTCCAGGGTACTCTTCCTCCTCTGCCTCTGTCTCCTGTAAAGATATCTCGTCTTTATTACCAAGGAATACGTCTTTGTCCTTACTGCTGAATAAAATGTTTCTGTGCAAATGTTTCTGTGCTAGTCATAGTTGCACGGGTACGCAGCACATTTGTCTCATGACATTTGGGGAAAGAATATCTCTAAGAAATTCCTTGGATGAAAGGGATCAAGCAACATGACACAGTTACAGTAGATATAAAATCATGTAATGTAGTAATCAAACTCTGTCAATCAACTGTCTACAATTGTACGTTCAAAGTAAGGACTGGCACTTCAGCACAAGTTCAAGTTCCCCATATGATTGTTTTATTCTTTCATTTTGCACAGCCAAGACAAGTTCCTATCCAATCGGATGGCATCAGACATTAGACTGAATCCCAATACAGAACAAAAGACATTTTGTTTCTCTCACCTGCTACCTTTTATTCCAGTCAGTAATGTTATGCTACTTACCACTCCAGTCTTTACTCCAAGATTCTGCTGCTCAGTCACAGCCAGCTGGGTTTCTCTGCCAAAAGGAACATTTCTGTGATAATCAGTGATCCCCTACCCTTCGTCCAACCTTGGCACTAGACTTGTGTCAACATACTATTTCAAGTACTTTTATTTACTTTTCTATGCATGATTACTATTTTCAGGTACAATTGAACAGTATTTTTCCAAACCTCATTCTAGGAGCAGTAAATTAGACAAGAAAGTATTTCAAACATACAAAGCCTGAAATTCGCAGTTGACTTTTACAGAGTTTTTGTACATCACTAAACGTCACTTAAAGTCTCTTACCCAGTTTCATGGTATTTCTCAGGGTGATTTCCACCAGGATTAGAGAAAGTAGGCACATCTGTTGATAATAAAGATGATCAGAATGAAACAAACATTTGAACAAACGATAAAAACATAGTGATGTGACGTGAGCACAAGTTCTGCACAACCATTGAGTATCATAGCCAATCGTGTCAACTTGTTTGTGTGCTTAACTTATTAAGTGTGCCAATAAATTATTAAGTTATTGGCATACCATCAGTTATTTATATACACTATCAATTTTGTAAGCATACAGCCACAACAATGTCCAAGTTGACACCAATCCTGCTATTACATGTAATACAAACATGCAATTGCAATAGAGCAGTTATATTAACCCTTGTGTTATCTTCGGGTCATTCTGACCCATCAGTCATTGTGACCCACCGTCGTATTGCGACAACTTTACCGCATACAAAAACAAAGTGAAGCATTTTATTTAACCTTTGGGCTGTCTCAGACCCCCCACATTGCAAAGGTTAAAAGAAAATTATTTTTATTTGTTTATATATTGGGTAAAATTGGGTAAACACAACAATGATTCGTTATGAACCTTTGGGTCATGTGACCTGAAGGCATCACAAGGGTTAAGTGCATTTTAACAGAAAAATGCTTCACTTCCATCCACATCCACCAGAGGGAGGAACAGGGTGTGCACACAAACACACAGACGCAGACACGAGAGATTTGTTAACTCACCAGGAAAAATAAACTGTTGTATAGGCAGTGAATAACAGGCAGCTAAAGGAACATATGGAAAATGATTGGAGCAAAATGAAGAAGAAAGAAGGAAACTGGATACTGTGTTAGAACAGCAACAAGCAGTTAAGGAAATATCAGTAGGATATACACCACCAAGCCGCAGTACATCATTTTTTGGGGGGAAGGTCATTTTGTTATTAGTTTAATTGAATAATTTGTATAGGATATCACTGGTTGATTAGCCCTCTGAATTAGTAATTAAAAAGATAGGGAGTGGCTGCTGCCTTGAGGTGCCAGTGAGGGCTGAAAGGCCTGAGGCCTGACCTGGGAAGTTGAAGCGGCTGTCTCGAGGACCCTGGGGTGAAGGGTTGGGAGGTGGCGTGGCGCCGATGCTGGGGGGGTTGCTCTGTTGGAAGGGGGCTGGTGAGGAGGGCGTGGACGAGGTGGTGGACGAGGGGTTACTGCTGGAGTCTATCGGATTCTGCAGGGAAGGGTAGTCCTGGAAGACAGGAGAGATTTCAACATGCAGATACAAAGACTAACATGCAATCGTAAATACACACAACAGGGATATGGGACACAGATGGTAGTATAAAAACACACAAAATCTCCTTGAACCATTGAGATGACAGTATTTTCATTTAAATGCATATAATGTTGCAGTAATGTTGCTGTTGAGTCAACAGAAAACCCCTTGTGAGACCTTACCTTTTTGGTTATTGCTTTAGGTAATGTCCCAAACATAATGGGCAGCTCTGCATTGCGGTCTATTTTATTATTGATGTCTGAAGGTACAGATTCTGCTCTGCGTATTGGCACTGCAATATATATAACAAACACAATATTATTGCACTAGTAGATACATGTATTTATGTGGATATCTGTTCAAAATACATTTCAGTTTCACTTTGCAGTCAAGACCAATGAAAATGTGAAAATGATTTGAATGTCCAGGCCCAATATATACCTTAGATTAGATACGACATTAGGTATAGTGTCACCTGGGATGGTAGGGACTTACCTTGCACAAAGGATATCCTGCATGATACTGCTTCTTTGGTACACTTGTTGTGGCATTTTAACCTAAGAGAAGAGTTGCACATGTTACACACACAGCCGATAAAAGATTCAGTTACTGAAACCTACCCTCCTGAACCTGGAGATTTATTATAAGACTCTTACTTGCAGTGTTTGCACTTGACTCCAAACATCATACTCTTGTGACACACCTGACAAGTCTGAGAAAGCCAGGATTTTGTTGAAAACCTTAAAGTGTAGAAGAGGTTGTTTCATTATTTTGAATATTTGTTTAATCCACAAATGACATCTACGATCGACAAAATTGAAAGCAGAAGGAATTCTTTCAATTTAAGAAAACTAAACTGTTCCTGTCCCTCTACACTGTCACTCTCAATAAAGCAAATATATTCTCGTAAAAAGATTTAAACAAACATCCACATTTCCAGTAAAAGAACATTTCTCTGAATGGTTTGCGTAATTGAAATTCCTGGATTTTCCAGGCGCCGTTCTTCCTAAACCAGTGGAAGAATTTTTGTCAGGTCTGTGCCAAGATATAATACAGAGATCACATCCCAGAATGGATTTGGTAGATTCTCTTCATGTAGCTTATTAAAACAATGGGATAACAGTGTGAGGAAAGCTCCTTTATGACCAAATGAACATAAGGTGAGAAAGGAGAAATAAGGCATACCAGGACTGACCTGTGAGTTACAGCTAGGCCAATATCTCTCATCTGTGGAGAACTTCGGTTTATTGCCAAGTTATCTAGAAAGGAATGAGAGAAAGACAAAGGTGTTGTGTGACAAAGAGAGAGAGACCTATATCAGATGTACTATCAGACACAACATCTTTCTATCTGACACACTATATAGGGTGGTAGCATGCCATTTGCAATGAGGGGCCAGTAGCCTGACTTACTCTCCAGGAGAGTTGGGGTGCCCGGGAGTGTGTAGGGGGCAGTGGCAGGACCGGGCGTGCGTGCTGACAGCAGGGGCGAGCGTGTGGTGGGTTCCTCACACCCGTTCCCACTGTTGTTGATCTGCACGTTCAGAAGCAACTTGTTCTTTTTACCCCCCCTGTGAAACAGAGAGGAGGTCAGGTCGTTCCAGTGTTGTTGTCTGATGTGGTGCCCATATAAAAGTGAGCACTGATACGTGGATGGGGGATGACATGGAGCGGGGAGGGACTTAGTAAATTGACAGTATGCCTACTACTTCATACTACATTACACTACTGACATGCAAAAAGGACATTTAAAAACTCCTCTGAAGTTCAGTCTTATCCAAAGTTTATTCCAAGACAATTTTAACGTGTCCCAAAAAAACGAAAGGTTTAACCTATTAAAAAGGAGGACATCAATGTTTACAACTAAATACCCACTTTCTGGGAGTGGGCTCCTCGATTCGGTTGGCCAGCTGGGACTCTTGACTCTTGCTTCGCGTCAGTGAAATATTGGGCAGGAGCTGCAGCAGTTTCCGGGACGAGGGCGGTGTGGTTCGGGGGAGCTTGTTACGGCTCTTAGTGGTCGGGGTGGCAGGCGGGGTGGCCAAGATGTGCGCTGAAGGAGTGAAAGCATCCATCGTGTCCTCTGTGCAAATGTAGGGCACCTGGTGGTCTGAACAGGGCACAATGGATACAGAAACGGAGCGGCCGTGGGTGGGGCTGTGGGTGCTGTGGGTGCTGTGGAGGAGGCCAGGGCTCTGGGGGTGACGGAGGTCCACAGAGCGTGACCGGAGGTCCTGTGGAGGCGAGGTGGCACTGTCACACAGAGGAGGTTCTAGGATGCAGGAACCCTCGCTATGGTCACCGCCTGCAGGAGTGTAATGATGAAGCGGTGAGTAAGGAAGCAGGTGCAGGTGAAAACTTATGATCAAATAACAAAACCATGAACGAAACAATACAAAATGGTGAACATGACAGTAACCGAGCGTAATAACAACTAAAGACATAACATAATAAACAGATATATACAGAGGAGGAAGGAAAGGAAAGGAGTCCAAGAGTGCTTGATGATTGACAAGACCGGTGGTTAAAAGTCAGGTGACCTTGTATGCCGTAGGGGAGGAGCAGGAAAAGACATGACAGCCAGGATAAAAATACCACATTTTGGGATGAATAGAATACATTATGTATTCTACTCTACATTAGGTACACATAATAATGAAAAATGACAGACATGTATCAATGTAAGAAATAACATGACGCAAACATTGTATCATTCGGTTATAATGAAGTCAGCACGAGTAACACACTTTGCCTCACAAACAAGCTACTGCGTACTCACCTATGTCAGTGGCGCTCTTTAGGCAGGAGAGGGCAGCAGTGAGGCGGGAGCACTCTTCAGAGTTGGAGCCGAGTCTTCTCATTGTGTCCCCCACTTGAGAACTGGACATCTGCAGCAAAGCATCCAGGGACAACTTTGCTGGTAAAGCCTGAAAAAGCCCAAATATAGGGAGAGAGCAAGAGGCAGAAGAAGAAATGGGGTCAGAATGAGGGAAAGATACAAGTCGGAGAAAGAGTGCGGAACATTTTTTTTAAGCACACAAGGGTAGGGAAGATTGATTGATGGGAGTGACAGAACAAAGGAATAACATATAAAGATTTGTTAAGAGTTATGAGTGTGTGTGTCTCACAGTCAGATTTATAAAGCATAATAAAGAGATATGTTGAGGTATGTTGATGGGACAAAAATCTGTGTCAACCATGTCATTTCAGTAAAGACACTGTGGTTGGGCATACTATTCAATAAAAAAGCCACTAATAAGCCTAAATAAAAGAGGCACTAGTAGAAACCAAATTAAGGCAGAACTTGGAAGGCCAAAAATAACAGGCAGCCAAGGATCAGACAACACTTTCCTACTGCTGCAGCAATGTCAAAATATTTCACAGCAGAGATAGATAGACATACTTGAGCTTATTTTATGAGTCAAACAACTGAAGAAAACATAATTGGCTGGTGAGATAAGATTCAATTGATCCTATACAAGAGTCCTAAGGTGTAGTTTTGGTTGGATACACAGGAAGTTGAAAGATATATAATGTGTATGTAACATATCTCTGTTTAGTGCTTTGAACATGGTTCAAAGTATGTTCCATTCTTCAACTCGACACCAATGCATTTATGCATGCCTGACTGGTGAATCCTGGAATATATTGGCAAACCGTAAAAAGCTTTTGCCAGTGGACCATCCGCCCCCGTTTTACCGGAATGCATTCTCTCAGCCCTGTGTCTCCCAGGCGACCGCCCCCAAGCTCAATGGACCGTGCTAAAAAGAACAGAAGTGTTTTTTTGTGGGGGGCAGCTTAATCGCCTGGCAACCGAGCAGTTTCCCTATTGTCTCCATGGTAAATAAATGGATAGGGTGAGATGATATGCACAAAAGAGTGTATGACATGGTGACTGGCATAGAGTGTGACATGAGGAGAAAAAAAGCTTGTGGTCCATGTCAACTGCTAAAGATGCTACTTCTATGTGATGGAACCATAGAAAAAAACCACAATGAAAAACTATTCAATTCAAAAGCATAGTTGAGATAAAAACCTATTGACACAAAGTATCAGTACTGGACCTAAAACAAATGCGTATGAGATTGAAAGTTCAACTACAGAATATAAATAAATCAAAGAAGGACAAACAACTGCAACCAAAAAGAGGCCTCTTCTAGCTAAACATACCGGCTATAAATAATGTGAAATAAAGTTTTGTGGGTTTTGCTTGACGTGTTAATTACAGGGTTCATCCTAGGTGTGTCCACACCATGTCTCTTGCTGTTCATGAGAAGAAAACAGATCCCATTAGCAAGGGTTACGGTTAAAAGCAATATCTTACCATAACTTTGGTAAATCAGAAAATAGAGTAGATTACAAACAAAACACTACATTGTATGTGGTGAATTATGGTTTGTGAAAAGTTTCAAAGGAAAGGGAATTAAAATGAACATCACAACCATAACTCAACCAATGCAAAAATCTGGTGTTTTGTGTTTTGTAGTATAGTAGACCAACATAGCTACAGTGCTGTGACAAGTGTACTAGCCTGCTGTAGCTGTGTGCTAAAATAAACATTGTTTGTGCATCAATCTCAAAGTGCATCAACAATCTAGCTAGCTAGTCAGCAGAGATCAAGTTTGCTAACCAACTAGGCCTAGTTCATCCAGCTAACAGATTACTAGATAACTAGCTGGCAGTAACCCTACCATATAATTCAAGGGCCTAACTCACTGAAAGAACTATCTCTGGAAAAATAGCTATTTTAGCTAAAGACAAATTAGACAACTGGCAACCTCTGTAATTCTGCAGAAACTGTCTATCGAAGTTAGCTGACAAGTTGATGAGGTATCCACAGCTATAAATTCATTAGAGTTTGCGTGTCATTCTTAAAAACGCTAGTGTCTTCATATTTCAATCGTTCCATCGGTTCACTTGCTTCTTTAATACGACTCATTATTATATGGCAACGACAGTACGAGCGTTGTGATTGGCTAATGGGTAGTCATGCCCATAGACATAATGTCTATGGTCATGCCAGCCACGTATTGACCTAATCGCCGGTCTGCGGTCTGATACGGATTATTATTGCCCTCCTCTGACGTCATCTGCGGTCTGATACGGATACTAGACGAAGAATAGACTCTTTGAATCACTTGTGTCGTTATTTTGTGTTGGAATTAAAGCCATTTTAGCAGAACCGTGTTGTCCGCTTTCTATCAAAAGTAATTGGTTGCTATAGGCAACACCTGAAACACACCGTGAGAAGACTTGAGAGCTAGCTAAAATTAGCCTACCATTTATTTTCATTTACAAAATGAAAAGAGCTAAAAATGCCATATAAAACAATCTCGACCTTACTAACCTCGACCGTTCGGTTTTCAGGCCTCAGTTTGATATTTCCCGGCATGACTTCACTATCGGTTAGTGATAAGTTAACGCTAGTATTTACAACATTTCAAACTCCAACTTCAATCTCTCAACATGGGACTAGTGGGCGTGGCGGCAGACAGACGTTCTATGTTAAAGGCCGACAAGTTATTTTTGCCCTTTTGTTTCAATTTACAAAAATAAACTAACCCAGCGCTGTAGTCAGATAGTGTGGCCCCGAGGACACCACCCAGGAAAGTGCCTGCTTGGTGTAGGGCTGTATTGGAGACCTGAATGATACAGGCCTTACAGTATTATGTGGGAATGTAGAATAAACAACTCAAAAGTGGGCCTAGCCTCCTTGTAGTGATGATTTACTGAGCATGTAACAAAAGCTTTGAAGTAAAGGTTAAAGGACAGACGTGTGGTCGTAAAAGGAACATGCTTCAGCCTGGGCTTCATTGAGTGCCCACTTAATACAGAGGAGGCACGGAGATCAAAGAGAGGGTGGAGTGGGTGGCAGCTACTGTACGCAGTCATGGAGCAAGAGAGAGAAAGAGAGAAAGAAAGAGGTAGAAAGAAAGAGGTAGAAAGAGAGAGTCCAAGAATCAGACAGCCTCTGCGCCACACACACACACACACACACACACACACACACACGTGTGTCGTAAAAGAAGAGCATATGAGCAATTACCCCACATTTGTTGTGCCTGTAAGCACACACAGAGTCATTTTTATGAAAGCGTCAACAAATATGTGTTTTCTGTGTATATTGTGTGTTTGAGCTACTCTGTGTGGGTGTGTGTGTGAGTGTGAGAGAGAGACAGGGTGGGTCATTATGCTGTGTGTGGCAGGCCAGGACCATAAACTGACTGTGTTTGAAAGGCTGACACATACCAATACCTGGCCAGTGTCTGGGCATGCCTTGTGTTTAGTGTTGACATAACCAGAAGGATGATATAAGATGATGACTGACTATGTAATAGAGAGAGAGATAGAGAGGAAGGGAGGGGTAGAGAGAACGACAGATCATTACCCATACATCAAGGAAAGTCTCTTTCTGTAAATCAACATGACCATAAGGGCTGGAGTTCATACTAACATTGAGAGCCGGGACACTCCTGAACATCCACACATCTAAACACTGAAGCTACACATGACAAAGCATACTATGCAACCACACACACACAGAGAGAGAGACTTATTTAGAGGACAGAAAATACAACAATGACAAATACACATGTTAAAACTCAAAGACAACAGATTACCATCAATGTGTCTCTACTGAGACGCTACAGTATATTTTTGTGTACAAGCCCTCAAAGCTACACAACGTCTATCAAGCTGAACACTGCGGAAACAAATCGCTCAACAGCTGGAGAGTAACAAAGACAATCTGTCAAAACACAAACAAACATCTAGTGAACACAATTTAGACCAAGTTACAATTGTAGCCTCATTCTACGTACCATATTGTTGATATTGAATCAGTTTTATCGTTGCTCTTTCTCATGCCCCAGAGAGGGTTACGAAACCAAACACTTCAAACTCCTGTCATATTGTGTGAACAACTGAGAAGTCTTGCCTTGCGCACACTCCCAGTTTTTCCCCTCCCTCTCTACCTCTCTTTACCTCTGCCCCTCCTTCTTTCCAACAAGTTCGATAGCCAGCAAGCCAGTCTGTCTGCTTGCCTGTCTATTCTCTCTCTCTCTCTCTCTCTCTGTCTTCCTGCTGGCATTCTAATTGAATGCATCAACAACTGTTCGTCACTGGTCGTCACTGCAACCCCACAGCCCCCACCAGCCCCTCTAACCTTCTCCCACATTACGCCAGGGTAGGACCAAAACAAAATAGCTGTAGGAAATGAACAGAATAGCCCATAAAACAGAAAATAGAAGGTTAATCTGCTGGTTGGTGGACACCAAGCACATTTAAAACAGCTTAAACAGTTAATATTACAGACTTTACATAGGCCAATATAATTGAATGATATAGCTCAACCTCAGGGTTAAAGTTACGGCTGGTGGTACTCAAGGGTTAACTACGTATCTTGTACTGTCAGCAATCTTAAGTATAGGCAACCCCATTCAAACTATCATGAAACAGAAACTGCAGCAGTCTCTCTCAGTACATATTCTACAGAAAGTTGAGAGCAGTGCCATGAGAATCATGTGTCTAATCAGTCTTTTACCACCTTGAGATAATGGCCGTGCTTCCTCTGCAGCACTGCATTTTTTCCAGCCTTTACTGCCTAACTGTTCTAGAGGTGACTTGCCACACAAGACTAGACACAAAAAGAAGAGAAAGGGGGGAAAAGAGGCTGGGAAAGGGAGGAGAGAAAATGGGAGGGGTACATATTCCACAAGGGCACAGGAAACCGTTTTTTGGGGGGGCCTTTGTAATGTTCCTTTTTTCCAACAACTCCCACACTTCCAGGAAAGGGAAGGCTTGCCGCAACTGACCTAAGATTTCACTTGCCACTGAGTGTTGTTGTTAGGCATATCTTTTACTGCAGATAAACATTAGGCATTTAATTAGCCAAAATTATCAAACACGTATAAAATAACAGTTTTTAAAGTATAGTACAGTATTACATACATGTATTTGACCCAGATAGGGGCACAGATGGCTCAGACCATGGGTCATCTGTGTTTGTGTGTGTGTGTGTGTGTGTGTGTGGGGGGGGGTTACAGGGCCACCATCCATGCTCTCGCCCATAGGAGAATTTTCATTGCTCATCTCGGCCTCTTCATACATTTTCCAAAACTGTCCAGTCATGCAAATGTGTCTGAGAGGCACGCCTGATCCCAGCTCTCTGGCCGGAGGGGAATTCCTTTCCGCCTTCTGTGTAAACAGTAATCCCTCCCTACACACCTCGCTGATTCAAACTCGCACTTACACAGACAAACATTCACACACACACAGTCAAACACACAGACAAAGACACACATACCCCCAATTCACTATGCAGGCACACTCACATGAATATACTGTCCTTGCATATGCGTTCATGCACGCACAGGGAATTTATAACGACAGAGCGGTCTAAATGTGTCCTCTCTCGGCTCATCTGACTTCAAAAGGTGCTTAACAGAAAATGTCAGCAGTTACTTGCCAGTGCCACCTATTATAGTGTGCAACTCTGGCCAATACTTTCTGCCCTCTGAGTCACATAATGGATGGGGCCATGGCTAATGAATGCCCATGTTGCCAGGACACAGGCCCGTAAAAATTATCACAGAGTGAATAAAGAATTGTGAATCACAAAGCTTTACTGTTCTGGAGTGTAATGATCCACTAAAAAGCCAACTAATCAATTAAGTCTTCAAAGGTTTTTAATACATATTTAGGAGTAAAATGTGGTCTATTCTCAAATTATAATAAATGTAATAAGTTGATGTTCTGGAAATCCACACACAAAGCCAGGAATGCAGGTGCCCACAGTGCATACAACAGGCGTGTCAAAGTTGCCTGGAATTTGGTCAACTACATCATAATTCTGTTGAGCAGAGTTTGAAGTGATCAGTCATCCAAGAAGGGCCGATATGAACAAAACAATTCAACAGCAAGGCACAGAAGCTAAATTGCATTATAAAAGCAAACATGCAGTAAAGTCTTATGCAAACAGGAACAATGTTTCTGATCAGACACAACATTGGCCTACCTAAGTACACTGGACAGAAAACCATGTGCTGGTCTCTATTGCTCCTGTTACACATGCTAGCCTTTGTCTGCTTTGTAGTTCAAACTTACAGCCAAGTGAATCCAACTTTCTTTTGTGCTGTCCTATTATGAGTGTGTCCAGTCTGGTCCGCTGCTAAGCATGTGTACTCCTGCTCTCCCAGCAGCATGTGTTTCTCTGTGTGTGTGTGTGTGTGTGTGTGTGTGTGTGTGTTGGTGGTATGTGGGAAGGCAGGAGTGGGTGTTTAAAAATAGCATGCTGGGTAAAGACAGTAAGGAGGCACAGCAGCTGACTTGGCACATTCTGGAGCCTCAGAACCAGTTTGGGTTGACTGCTCATCACAAAATGTGTGTGTGTGGGGTATAACACTTTGACTTTTAAATTAATCTATGTAAGTAAATAGTGAAACCTACAGTAACAGCAGTCAAGTTATACCTGTCGCTCACCTGTCACTATGGTTTGATAACAGAAATAGTATTGAGGAAGAGTGGCTGGGAAGGGGGTTGCATAGCTTGTCTCTCAAATGGCTGTGGTGAAAGGGTAATGTGTTGCGTTTCCAAAATACTTAAAAATAAACTTGGAGAAGTCGGTTGCTTTTGATGTGTTGCTTAAATTCTTACATACCTTCTTCTATTGTCCATTCTTCCCACAACACCTCCAACAACTACCCTTCTTGGTAAAACTTTCTCACAATCCCTCTTCCTCTCTTGGCTGACCTTAAACATTTGAATCCCCTGTATTTGTAAACAGGGCTTGGCAGAGCGAGTTTAACTGGTCCCAATGTGGCTGACACAGTAGAATGAGTGTTCTTATGTGGCAGTACAGTTCATAATGACACAGTAACACAAATGAAGAGGATATTAATCCTATTCCGGCATGTTGCCAGCTCCTTTTGGGTGTGTATGCATAATTAGCAGAGTTGCCAAGCTCAGGACGTTAACCTGAGTCTTTGGAGGCTCACAACATGTTGCCAACACCTGTGACAAATGATATGCATGTATTCAGCCTTGGGTCCTGTTCCATTTGCGCTTCATTGCTTATACATTTGAATACAAAATGTACAACTTCAAAATTGGATCTCTGGTACAGGCCACTAAAACAAACACACATAAAACACACACATACACTCACCTGTATGAGCTCAGGTCTGAGGTTAATGGTGTGGAGCCAATCCACTAGACGAGGGTAGCTTTCCAGAGCCAGCGTCCTCTCCATCTCAGGCACTACGTGTTTGCACTGCAGTTGTTTACAGATGTAGTTCTTCAACTTTACCTACAGGGGGCACAAACAATGATGAGAAACTAGGAATTTTACTATGGTGTCTTGGCGAAAGCATTTTAATGTCACATATCAAAACAGAGTACAAACACAATATCAAAACAAGGTTCTGACTGAGTAGAGTCAGATATTATTATTTTTTGCAACAATGACTTGAAGGAAGAGATGCAAGGGGGTGTGAGAGGAAGAGAGCAGCATTACCATTCAAGACTATTTGAGTTAGTCATGATTTTGCAATAGCATTGTTGATTGTTGTAATGCAGAAACAATTATCACTGCATAAGATGTCTGTAAACCTAACTGACACTGCATGGATACGTGTTTTGCCAAGTGCCTTGCTCAAGGGGACAACAACCCCTTGTGACACTCATGGTCTCAGTCAGATCCCACCATTTATCTTGAATCAGGTTTGTGTCAACTAGGGCTCTGCTACCAACAGTCAGTTTCGATTTCTTACCATTTCAAGTATATTCAGCTTTAAGTTATGTAAATTAAGGCAAAGGTGCGACACATACAGAGCATCAGGAAATCCCCTAGTGAACTATGGGTTAGGGTGGCTTGAAGTCAAATGGAAAAAAAGAGTGAGAAAGTAGAAAAAGCCTATGAATAAAGGCCTTAAACTACTGTAAGAGACTGAAAATTGACAGTACCATAATGGTAAATATGTATTCTTTTTATGACACATGTCTAATGTACAGCCATTATAAACATTAAGACAGCACACAACAACAACAAAAAAGATTTCCATCGAAATGTGCACAGATGTAGGTTTACAGCAGCAACAGTGACATATCTAAAAAGGTAGAATGGATGACTGAAAAGGGTCATAAAAGGGTTGTTTAAAGGTTCAAACAGGAAGCTGTGGGAGAACCATTTCCTGAGGTCAATATCAGGCAACCCTTTCACAATATAGTTTGTCTTGAGGGAACTTGTAAACTGTGCTCTGAACAAAAAAACGCAGCTACACACAAACAGAGTGGTTGTACTATTTGCAAGTTGGGGAAACATAGCTGGACACACGGAATGGTCTGGATTTACAGGCACAGCGTGTACCACATCTCAACTACCAGGCACCGTGAACAATAATATCTCCATTTCAATCGTGCATTGTACAATGCAGCAATAGCGTCATTTTGTCATTTCAGACCTTACATTTGCATGTTTCTGCTGCTTAAGAAATGTTACACACGTTGGAGACTGGTGCTGTAAGGCTCTTCTTTTCCTGCATAATGACTTAAGAGATAGTGGGGCTGTAATTATAGACTCAGAGGGTGGCTCCTGTGGCCAATATAAACACAATACAGACCGTCTATATCAGCAAACCAACGGAACCCGATTCCCCAGCCTTTGAGCTCAGGTCCGACTACCTGACAGGCCTTTTGTGGGATACAGGGATGTGGGAGAAAAGAGAGATGGAGAGAGATACAAGTCTGTCATAGGCTGTCATCTCTTTCTTTTGTTCTTATCCATGTTGATTGATGGCTCTACCAACCCAGAGAATAGTTCTCCCCCCTCCCGCTCATCCTCCTCTCCCTTCTATTCCTCCCTCTTTCTCTCTGGCCCTCGCCTCTCTGTCTCTCACTCTGCTGGTCTACTTTCTTGCTCAACAGGCCACACTGAGAATGCGTGGGTGGGAGACAAGCTAAATTTAGAAGCTCCGTCAGACTAGTACTCAACAAGAGCTCCACACTCTTTCCAGCTCACCCATCAGCAAGGCAGCGATGCCAGCAATTATAACTCATCCGTAGACCACAGGGATCTCTGGAATACTTTGAATAATGTCAGCCTTGTGTGAGGCCTGGCAGTGAGGCCACCTTGCCAAATTTGTATTTGTTGACAACCACTTCTATGAATACAGATCATGAGACAATTATAGTTGGCACTTAGCATCCCTAAGAACAACATTTAAATTAATTTTCCATAAGATTGAACATACAGATCAAAACAATGCCAGGCCATCATTTTAAATATAAATATTTAGGGAATGGGTTTGTGACTTCGCAGACTTAGGTGAACTAACAAATTAAAAATAATATATTATTATTGGAGTTTTTCAATTGGACCAAACACTGGTGATTTAGTAACAAATTTGATATGAGAAGAACTAATTAGGAAACCATGTCGCCAGATGTGAAGATAAAATGCATTAAATTGTGTACAACAATAGCCCAAAAAGGGCCAAAAGCAAGATCCAAGTCCAACGAGAGCCAAATATCATCAAGATCCAACTTACTGGAGGTTGCAATTAATGTTTTAATAGCTCTTGTTTTCTAAATAGTGTCACAATGAAATAGGAGGAAGAAGAGATTTGAGAGAAGGACATCTGCTCAGGGGTTACAGTTTATTTTCAGACACTCCCCTTCATCCCACGTGATTGTCTGTTTTGCAGTTTTAAGTAAAGTTTTCCAAGAAAGTTGTCTCCTCTTCCAATATTTTTCTTTCATGCTTTCATGCAAAATGACTAAATGTAAATGCTATACATTGTAACACACACGAGGTGTTGTAGTTCAGTGTTGTCAGCTGTCTAGACTAGAAGATGCTTTTATGCAAGATCCTAAAGCAGGTAGAACTTTCCGTGTCCAATACTACAAGGCACCAGATGCCTCGATCAAATGTCAGTTTACATTGATACACTACTAACGAGGTTGTTATCATTATTAGTTTTTTGTTGCTGGCAGGTCGCATTTAAGGGAGACACCTAGCGGAAAGTGTGTATTTTGGTGTTGGCATGCGTGCTGTCTCCCTAGTACCCTGTGACAGCCTGTAAAGACAAATCTCCTTGGATATTTGTTAGGCTACAATATGCATTTCTTTATTAAGAGTGAGCCAGTATACTGGCAGATGCAACATTTTGTCCTACCAGTGCTTACTGCGCTTGCGCATATCAAGGTATAGCCCTACAGTTTTGCGCTCCAGTGGGAAATCTGACAAGGTGGATTAAGTTAGTAATACTGGTTGTATTGGCTATTGCAATTTAACTTGTGAACCTTATTTATAGTTTAGTTAACATTTAGTTCATTCTAGCCCATTTCGACAGCGACATGCATTATTTCGACACAGGTGCAACGAGCTGACAATGGACAGGAAGTTAAATAAAGAAGCAATATGTACGCTTAAACTGATATTGGTAAACAAGCTAAAAATAGTATTCAAAAGTGCATATACGTTTTTCAAAGTTAGCTGCTAACTTTCTGCGGTGGGTATAGGCTACAATGATGTAATATAGCTACCTACCTCTAAAGTGCGTATCTCGTGCTGGGTGAGGTCATTAGAAGCAGCGCATTTTGTCCTTAATCCTTGGAGGCTGGAGATGGAGATTTCAATAATACTTTGTATAAGTTTGCATTGGTCAAGAGCTACATCTGCATGTACTGTTTCATTTGAGACTTCACTACATTTAACCATCCTGCTATTGTCACTTGGCAGTGGCACACTATCCATTCCTCGGCATCGACGCATGCAGTTTGAAAGGTTTGCTTTGAATTGAAAAAATTCAGAAGATAGAAATAAATCTAAGAATTAGAGAAAAAATTCAATGCGTCGGCTAGACGCGGTAAACAGAGTCAGATATTTTTTAGACACACGAGTTCTTCGATGGGATATCAGTTTGACAGATGGGTGTCATGCCGATGGCAAACATCTTTGGGTTCCGTGTTTCTCCCTGCCCTATAGAATCACTGGTTTCTCCACCACGTTCGTTTCGTCCAGAGCCATAGAAAAAGAGTTGCGACACGCTTTGATCTCGCCGACACGTGATCACGTGGTTCATGTAGCTCGCTGTAGTTCCAGTGAAGCTGGCCAACGGAAGTCACTTTCTCAGGAAAATGATGAATGAAACAGGCTCAGTTAAATAAATCCGATATTCTGGCTATCTTCAGCAGACTCGTATCTACAAAAGGCAGTCCTCACTGACGTGTTTGGTGTAGAATGGAGTGAAATACAACATTGTGAACACTCACTGCCAGTGAAACACAGGAAAAAAGCTAGAGCTTTTTTTGTCACGTAGTTCCGGTAGCTTGCTGTAGTTAAACAAAACTCCCACTCCTGTCAACCTGTTTGAATGGTTTTCGGCGGGACAGACAGCAGCACCATCTCGATTCACGGACATTTTCGGTATATTAACACAATGTCAATTGGTTACTGGTGTGTTGTATCATGTATGTCTGATACTTTATTAACATGTATGTATTACATGAACGTATAATACATAACGCAATATTGTGAAGCAGAGCTAGAAATGGCTATGCTAGCTACCATACTGTACCAACTGTACTGTACCGTACATACCAAACAGTAGCCTAATGAGGACTATATTGTTCCACTTAACGTTTAACCTTCGACTGTTAAAGTAAATGGGACTTGTTAAACGTTTTTTTATTCATCAGCCCACTTACAATTTACCACATTAACAACACTTACATTTGTAGTACTTGATGCAAGTTGAATAACCATTATCACCAGCAACTGCTCAAGACAAGAAAGGAGTTTGGTAAATAGAACAGAATAAACAAGGCAACCAACTGCATTCAATAAAACATTTTAATGTACAATATGTCCCGTGTTCTTCCACTCCTTTTGTTTGTAGTGATCCGGTGATCTTCCTACATGTACAGCTCTCTAGAGTAAAAGTGTTGCTTACGTAGACCTATAGTCTAGCTCCAACTGCATTTAGAATCTAGCGTTCACAAGCTTACGATAAACTTTAACTAAAGCTGGCTATATAAAATACTACTAATAACAATTGATATGTGGTGGTCGAAATATGAAATGCAGGATTTTCGTAAATTTACCAGTTAACTTGCTTCGGACCGATTAATCTGCAATTCATTGTTGCTAGCTCTACTAACTAGGCTAATAAGAGCTATATAGAAGACTTACTTTGTATGCCAACGAACACCAATAACTAGAACTAATTTGACAGACTATAAGGCAACTGACTTCTGGTTATGATACACGTGCTCTCTAGCTAGCTTCAGTAAAAGTGTTGCTTATGTTAGATACTAGACCTACAGTCTAGCTCTAACTGCGTTTCGAATCAAACAAGCTAATCTTACGATAAAATGTATCTAAAGCTAGCTATATGAAATACTACTAATAGCAATTGATATTTGGTGGTAAAAATATGAAAAAATGAAGGATTTTCATCAATTTACCAGCTAACTTGCTTCGGAGACACTGAAAATGAATGGGGTTGAACGGTGGAAAATGCAATGTTTGGAACTACAGGTCGCATGTGACACGCTTTACTTCCCCATTCCTCGATAACAATGGGATTCTATGGAAGTGTCGCAAGTCTCTTTTTCTATGGCTCTGGTCTTGTCAGTTACTGCCTGGCCGTGATGCATTGTAGGAGATGTAGTAATTAGTCTCCACCTTAAAAGCCAATAGCTCTGCAAAACTAAATCATACAGTCCTAATTTGCCAGGCAGGTCAGTATACAACGTCTACTATTAAGGGTACGATTGTACCCTTAAAGTAGGCTACAATCGGTAAGATTTTTACAGTAGGCCTACACATTCGTCAAGTTGTGTCCTCTATGCTAATCATGTTAATGACGCCCAATGAACGGCCCTCAACTTATGTTGTCTTGAAGTGGATAGTTTAACATAAAATAAATTCAAATATGAGAAACAGCGCCCCTAGTAGCCTATACCTGCGACTTCCCCCAGCTCCAGTAGGTTTGACAGTGGTTTCATAGAGGAATGCACGCCTTGCTGAAGGCGATTAATTACCTGGAACAGGATAGCTGGAACATAATTCGGTGGAAAATAGCGGCATGCTCCAAAAAACATAAATTTGCATTCCACTGGCACCAAGCTGTTTTGCGAAACACTTCTCACAGAGCCTCATTACATTTACATGCATTTAGCAGACGCTTTTATCCAAACCGACTTCCAAGAGAGAGTTTTACAACGAGATAGCCCCAAACATTGCGGGTAGCCAAATATGAACCATACATTGTGAAAACCAAATCATTAGCTTACTCAACATTTTTAGGCTATATAGGGACTATACGAATTTGAATCCCATACGTGGTAGCCTACTCATTATCAAGTTTTTGTCCACTATTAGGGTGAACATTTGACTACTTTTATGGTAGTAAAAAATGCAGATCTAGGCCTACTTGAACAAGTATGGAAAACGGATTCAAAATAACATGTATGAGAAAGTTGGAAACAGTGTTGCACATAAGTACAGAAGGGGATAGTCTCCTAATTGATATCTACTGCCTTCAAAAAGGAGGTTCATCTCCATTGCTTTCCTAATAACACAGAGGAAGGCCTTTGCATCCTCCCACATAATATACTTTTTTCAAGAGGAACATAACTGAGTTATAGAAACATGGAGGGAACGTTTTTTGTTTAGTTTTTGTGCCCACAGATGAAACTTTGGATGACATTGTGGCCTGACTTGCCCATGGGAACCGTTCTCAACAGCTGGAAAACTTATTCCCAACTTGACATCAACATGAGAGTGAGTGAAGCCAGAATCTGAAGCAGTGGCGATTCTAGACTAATTTTACTGGGGGGGCCAAGGGGGGGCCAGTGTTTAATCAGAGGGGCACATAAAAAAACGGAAACAAATAATATTTAAACATTAAATACTTTAATTTAGCTTTAATTTTAAATCATACAAACGACTCTGGCTCCCCCTCTACCAGCTCCTCAGCTCTCTCAATACCTTGATATGTTTACTGGGGCAAAAAAGGCTGCAATGTCCCTTCCTCGTTTCATGATGACTACTAGAAGAAGAAAAACGTGTAAAAAAATATATATATATCAGTCAGCTCAGGGGGGGCCACAAGGGGGGGGGGGAAGGGACATTTTTACAGGGGCACTGGCCCCTGTAGGCCCCTGTGTAGAAACGCCCCTGATCTGAAGCACCAGTATTCCTAGCTTCTGGTACTTCATGTGCCCTGGAAAAGTTTTTTGCTGGAGGGTTTGGCAGAGAGCACAAAACATGCATGTCCCAACTCAATTCATCTCAGTGTGATGTTCCTCTGGAAATGTAATGATTTACAGATACATTTTGAAACCAGATTTATTTGCATATAGGGATGATGCACTCTGCAGGAAGAGCAAAATCTGGTTTTAGACAGGGTTATATTCCACACCACCTGATCTCATACACATACTGCAGCTATTGTCATGGGAACATGACATGGATCAAGTTGTGGTCTGCTTCAACTAAAAAGCAGTGTGGGAGTCAGCTTCACATTGGTCTCTTATATCACGTTGTAACATATCAGTTTTTTCACTGCACACTATTGAAACTGTAAACTATTCTAGCTATCAACCTTGTGGCTGTGAAAGCATCTTGCAATAATATAGTCTCACATTATACACATTACATTAACATGACGTCAATTCTGCAGTCATTAGTTGGATAATTGTAGCCTACTTACTGGTATGACATGGCAAGGTAAAACCGTTCTCAAACCTTTTTGAGTAAATATTGAGAGACTACTATGAAAGGACATTGAATAATTAATAGATTTCAGTCATAGTTTAAGTTAAAGTCGTTATACTCTATTCCACAATATATTTAGTTTGAGAGATGTATTGAAAAGTATATTTCACAAAAATATTAGTCCTATGTCCTATTTGTTTTATCTTTTACCTTAGTTTATCTAATCCTCGGGTGTTTGAGGGTTAACTGGCATCTACGACAATGGGCTATAGGTGGCGCTAGATACTAGGATCTGGAATGAAAGTCTGAAAGTATTTTAAATTGATGTCTGACACAGGAGGTGTAGATAACCTGGGGAAGAAAAAAAATACAAAGGGCCTATATATATTTTTATTTATTTTTTCATTTATGAGTGAAGTATAAAAATACATATTTCAATATAGGAGACAACACCACCCGAAGGGATCAGAGAGTGTCCTGACAGCACACAAGCATAATATTGTGTTACTTTGGATTTTTTTCAAAGTGTCCTTGGATTTGATTGATGGAACCTGCCAAAATCCTAGAGTAGGTGTGGTATTTGTCATGTCTTGATGCAGAATAATCCATACATTTACAAACCACCATTTTGCACCATTGGGCACCAAACAAGCGGACCGAGACCGCCTGAAAAGTGGTTCGCTTCCAAACGAACCTGAAAGTTGTCCAATCAGGTTACAACCTTATCATTGTGCCCTTTGGTCTCTCAAGTCTCACGCATTTCAGCCATTTCTCACGCTCTCACGCAACAGCTTGTATTTCTCACGCATTTCAACCATTTCTCACGCTGAGAAATAGGGGATAACTTGTACCGCTATATACCATTAATGGACGTGGCGCAGGCATACTGAGATGATAGTTGTCTCGGGTTATACAGAGTAAAAAGCAAATCAGAAAAAATGAACATTACTGTGCTGACAACCAATTAACATTTGGTTTGATCTCTTAGTTATCTAAATCTACTTAATACACACTCAAGAAAACTGATAAAAATGGCTGCATACGTTTCAAACATGGCAAACTAAAACATGGTTATCACAGCTGATATGGCTTGATGCCTATGCAAAGGGCCTTGAGGCACACACTCATTTATTTTGTACAATGTTGACATGTTTACTGATTGTAAGCAAGCCTATAACCCTGGGACAGCCCACATGAGAGACATTTACTGACCAGCTGACCAATGATGTAAGTGGGTGTACATTTCACTTGCTGGTCTTAGCTCACAAGTAAACTGGGTTACCCAGGCAATTTGACCCACACAGTAAAAAATAATACATCTGTTGAGATATTCAGTCATTGAAGCTCAGTCTCTCAGCACTATTGGGTCTGATCAGTAGGCTATTTATGAAATATAATCTTAATGTCAAGATCAAGGTATGGATAGCTGAATTCTTAGGTTTTCCTTTACTGTTATAACAATTGAAATGTCATAACACAATATCACTTGTGACCTGTTCCTCCATCTCAGAATCATTAACTTTGTGTAGGCTGCTATCTATCTAACTAAATAAAGCAAAATCTATACCTACGTAGTCTATGTTTTGACTTTGTGTTAATAAAAGTACATTGAGTGAGAAAAGGCTCGCAAAGATGCACACCCCCAGTAAACAAGCCATGGAGGTTTGAGGTTGAGGTCTGAGTCTATCAGGCAAGACTCTTGACTTTCATGGCTTCAGCAGTTCACTCATATGCAACTAGAAGCCGGCCCTGACCGTCCAGTCCATCCCTACACGCGTATGTTCTTCCTCTATTTCTTGCACACCCCTTTTGTGTTCTGAGTTCTCCTGTCTAGGTTTTCCAAGGTGATAAGGATCAAAATAACTTAAACAAGAGCTCTTATCATGGCCATCCTTTACCTTACACTCAAGGACAGGATATGAGAAAGTCTAAATTGATGTTTTCCTGCCCTAAATAAATAATCCTTAATCCGACCTAGATTAGATTGCATAATGTTTAAATCTCTAGCAATGAATAAAAAGTGACCTCTTAAAATGATACCAGACTGCTGATTAGGTTTTTTTTTTTTTTTTTTTTGACATTACAATATTTAAAACTCTTAGCTCCATCACTCTGTGAAGGGGTTAATGAACATCAGACTTGGAGCAAAGGTCATGTTTGTACGGTCATGCATCAAAAGCTGAAAAACAGCACATGGTATGGAAGAGTTGGCCCATAACAAATTCCTTCCCGTTTTGACTTCTGGTGTTTCGGCGGATACAATGTGCTGTCCTACTTGTGAATCATCATGCTCCAATTTCCACTCCCCCTCTCTATGCTGAGCCGCCCCCTCTGCGTGTCTTCACCTCTGTTGGTCCCAGATCTTAATATTTAACCCAAGTCAATCATAAACCAGCTAGTGACTGATACCAGTCTTTTTATACCACACCATCATGTACGCATCGGCTGCTGGTACATTTCCACATGGAAATTGGAGGATCCCTTGTTGCCATTAGGTACTTTTCCAGTTTTTCTATGTTGCAAGTGCACCATTGTGGACGCATGGCTTGAGGGCGTGTGCATGATTGTTTTTGTTACACATTTAAAGGGACTCAAGTTATGACTTACGATTACTCGTAGATCCGTCGAAGAAAAATAGAGCATTTCATGTTCTCTGGATCCTGTAGTTTTAGAACTATTAATAAGCTTGTTTATAATCTTACCCAAAGTTGGTCACCACACTTTATTTGTACTTTTTATTACCACATCCATTTAAGCTTTAACATTTACTTACTGTACTGCAACAACCAAGTGAGAAGTTTGGGAGATGAGGTGGTAAAGATGAGTGAGGGAATCATTTGTGTCAACCAAAACGTAAAACAGTTGTGTCAAAAGTTGTTTTCAGTTCTGTGGAGTGTTTGAAATTAATCATTAGCCTACATATAGTAGGCTGTAGTAGCTTATTGTTCCATATCCTTGTCCCAGTAAGCATTTTTGTGTTCATGCTACTATTTGTTGTACTATTTGTTTGGATGCTAGCTGCACTTGGCCTCCAAGCTTTGTTAAAAACTACCCCCTTCTGAGATGGTCACCACAGCTGAAAAAATTTAAACAGAGTGTGATCTTGCACAGTGAAAAGATAACATCAGGGTTCCTGTTCCAAACAGAAACAGGCTACTGACTGAGTACTATTCCTCACATCTGCATAAATACACATTTACACCCGTCAATGACAGGCATAAATGTGTATTTATGCAGTGATCTGCCCATGTAAAACAAATCCATGTTTCCATAAAATAAGTTGACTGTTAAATAATTCTATTTTGGTGGGGATTGATTGTGACACGCACAGTGCCTGTGTTGATATTGTTAAAATAAAAGGCAGTTAATTGATTTTAAAAAGAAGCTTTTATTCAAACCATAAATACTTACCAGACAGAACAGAAGGACAACAGGATTTATTACATTAATCTGAAATTGATATATCTAACATTTACTGCTGCTTACTGCATTCATTTGTGGTTGGTTGTCTGGTGAGAAGACATAAACCACTTTTAGGATTACCTTTACATATATCTGCCGTGTTGAGTATTTAGTGCTTTGACTCATTCATCTTGCTCTACATACATCAGCAAAGGCTTACTAATACAAATAATCCATACCCATTTAAGAGAAACCACACCTAACAGCTTTATAAAAAAGGCTTCAACTGCACTGCACAGAAAGATTTTCAAGTTTTAGCCAACAAGAAAACAAACTTGTCTGAATGTTGATAAAAGAGATAAAGGCCAAGATGGTTCCTTTGGCTTCAGCACTGACATTTGACAAAAAGTTATTGCCAAGAATGTTTAATACCAACCATGTATCCA
Organism: Osmerus mordax; assembly: GCF_038355195.1. Taxonomy (NCBI): domain Eukaryota; kingdom Metazoa; phylum Chordata; class Actinopteri; order Osmeriformes; family Osmeridae; genus Osmerus; species Osmerus mordax. The sequence continues at coordinate 11,045,123 of NC_090060.1, forward strand.
CTTCTAATTGGTCAACAAAGGACAATACAAGCAAACTGAATATAAATAGTTTTCCATTTGTAATCCTTCTTTGCAAACTTTCACATTATTTATTTCCATTTAGTCATATGAAATGTCCGCATATTATGTTAGAGCCTGTAAAAGGCTGGCTTCACACTCAATTACCCAACCATATTTACAAATGGAAACTAAACATATTCTTCGGAAAGGTAACCATACTACAGGTAAAACAAATTGAGTTTAATTACTTATTTTGAATTTGTGGAGTTTTCTGCATGGCGAACAGATGCATGGCTGAAATCCTCCAAAGCCAGATAGGAAGCCCGTTTCTCCCTATTGTTACACATAAACAAGTCACTGATTGGACGGAACTAGCCAATGAGAAATATCTAAAAGAGAAAGGCAAAGAATTTGGCAAATAAAACTAAGATGGTGATACTCATGATCAGTGATCACGAGGGTGGTGAAGCTTCTTGGGCTCTTTTCTGACATACAATCTCTTAAAGACCTAGGGCTTTTTACCATTCACAATTTCACAGTCATGGTCTGACCTCTAAGAGTACAGACTACATCCTTATCTCTTAAGACATCTTGTGTCATTCATTTACAGATGTTCACATTAGAAGAGAGAAAATATACAAAAAGGAAACCAAGAAAAAGCACACTAGGCTCTCTGATATGTTTATATACAGGTATATATATCTATACATACTATAGATATACATAGACTTGCAGACTTGGAATTGTCTATATATATATTTGTACAAGAAAAATTAACTCGTCAACTATATTAGACAACTACATTTTGCCATCTGAGGTACTTGCTATTGTTTGGCCAAGCAAAACAAAAGCTTATCGGAGGCTACAGGATTTTGGGGGGGGAGGAAGCAAAGATTTTGAGGAAAGCTTGTAAAAGGGATTGTTCAACAGTAGCTTCTTTAGTCAATTAGCTATATCAACAGGTTTGAAAAATGAAATACACTTTTGATGGTTTGTGAGATTTTTCAAGGTAACTTTGGGTAGCATTGAACAATCCCTTTATGAGCTGGCACAGGCATGTGGAGAGGCAACCTGCCCCTTGTCCATGAGGACCAAGCAGGCCCTCCGGCAGCTAGACACACATACAGTATACATACATATACACTTTGTTATCGGTACTGATGCTCACTGACACACTTTTGTTTGCACAAGAACTTCTCTCATTGTCTTTCTCACACACACACACCTAAATTTTCCTCTCTTTGAGCAGTAAAGCACAGCTTTGGGGATGTAAGAATTTGATATGCAGACATTCAATCTTTATAGTGAAGTCAGCAGTTGAACGATTTCTTTCTCAGCAGGAAAAAAAAAATCACTTCAGGTCTTTGTGTGTAGTCTTAAGTTAAAGTGACAACTGGTTGGTAAACAGAAGAAGTTGCTGCATTGGCAAGGTCTAAAACCAGCATAGTGGTGACCCTTATAGATAGACGCATCTTGGCAGCGACAGGCCACAGAAATAACTTAACCATCATAATTCACCACCACCAGCAAACAGACTGGAAGTAAAATCAAAATAAATAGATAAAGAGGTGGCCTCATCAAAGAACAGCAGAGGAGGGGGCCCAGATGGAATCACGTTAAGAATTGTGGGGGAGGGTGTCTCTTTCTCTGTATTTTTCTAGAAATGTTAATAACTCAATGGTTTCCAGCATACTATGGGCAGGAGGGCAGCATAGGGGTTAAAGGATTTTGTAGGACAAGTAGTCACGGAGGGGTGTGGGGATGGGCAGCGCCTGCACCTGCTGAGTGGGAATGACTCGTCGCAGAGCCATGCGGCACAGATGCTGCAGGCTGGCGGTGCAACGAGGGCTCTCCCAGAAATGAACACTACCATCTCGGGTCCTGAGAGAAAGACAGAACACAGTCATTCATGTGTCAATACATATCTTGGAATGCAGTCCAGATCAAAGGCAATTCCCTGCAAGTTTAGAGAAGTTTATGCGTGTGACCACTCAAAGTACAGCCTCCCATTTTTTTAAACAAAATACTGTACACAATATTAAAATAAAAGCTGTGCAAACTGGATCCTACTGTGTATGTTTGGTTTTAACTGTGTGTGTGCACATGCCATACCCAGCAGCTAGGACACTCCCATCAGTTGAGAAGGCACTGCAGATACCATTAGTGAGGGGGGCAGTAGCCTGTGGGGACCTCTCATCGATGCTCCAAAAACGCACCAGTCTACAAGAGACCAAAAATACGTCATGAGAGACAAAACAGTCACAGGGAAAGCAAGGAACAGAGAAGGCTGCCTTTATACAATAGTGGCAAAATAATAAAATAATGATGAATGTGAGCAAAGCTGACAACATTTGAGTTTCAATTATATACAAAATGTTTTTTATGTCTACTTTTTTAAATTGACTTTAATATAACTTTCTACCATAAGCATTTTCCTCTTATACAAACTCAAACTGGTCCTAACAGCAGCCATGAATGGCTATAGTCTGAATCTGAATACAGTGAAATACATGTTCTACATCAGCCATTTTGTGAGCAGTTCTGCTCCCTTTCTTCTCCCTCTCACTTGGCCTATGAGGGCCTTCTGTGCAAACACTTAACAGTCTAGCCAATGAGAGGACAGGGCGTGGCGTTGTAGAGCAGGAAATGGGGCGTCAGTCTGTGATTAATGGTTGTCATATGTGGGTCATGTGACTACTCCCAACAGAGCCCTGCAACAACAGCTCCACACTGCCTGACTCAGAATCCATTAGGCTTGTAACTCCCTCACCACATAAAAACACTGAAGCACAAACCAGGGTTTGTCTACAGTAGGGGGAAACTGTTTACAGAGTAGGCGTTTATGTAGAATTTTCTTCTTAAAACATCTTTGAAAACGGGTTTGGAAAAGGATTTTAAGCCTACATTCTGCATGATTAACCTTATAGCTTTCACCTTATACTGCAGCACCAACATCTCCATAAAAATAATTTGTATTCCTTTATTTAAGCGTATACATGCCACTTGTCCTGGTAAGGCCAGTCTTAATAGAGTATCCTAGACCAGGGCGAAAATGTAAGTAACTTATCATCAGGCTTGTTTCCTACCTATCGTCAGTGATGCTGGCGATATGGCTCCCATCGTGACAGAAGGACACCGAGCGTACCCAGCGATCGTTTGATCCACCTGCAAAAATTGGGGATGGAGGAGGGAAGAGGTGCCTGGAAGACAGAAGAACGAGAAGGGTCAGTTGAAACTAAAGCCTTTCTTAGGATTTGCTTTTTTAAACACCAGAATAATAAGAAAAAACAATACACATATATAAAAAATTACATTATGGTGCCCAAAAAACTAAAAGCCTTCCCTCCCAGAGCTGCACAGGTTAAGTAGTAGCAGAAACTAATGCCAATTGGCTAACACCAATACCCGTAAATATAACTCCTATAATCTGTAATGGAAGGGTAATGCTTGAAAAGAGCTGACTGTTGAGTGAGACTTTTGGGCCCAGTGGTTTGTTTGGTACTGAATTCGATAACAAATCAATCCAATTCAATACTAAGCTAGAAAAATCTACAAACATTTGGTGAGATCAGCGAGAGGTTGTTTGCATATAAGTATCCAGAAAATTCAGTTTTAGTGAAATCTTTATTTTAGGTTAAATATAGTATAGGTGGAGGTGGTGGTAATGTGTAGTGTGTGTGTGTGCTTGCATCTCACCCCAATTCCAGGATCATGGTGCCAATGTGGGGGTCCCACACGATGACCCTAGTGTCGTAGGAGGCAGTGGCCAGCAGGGCTCCATCAGGTGAGAACTCGCAGGACACCACATCATTATGGTGACCTTCCAGCTTCTGAATCAGGGTATATTTATCCATGTTCCAGAGGAATACCTGCACAAGAATAAAGTCCATGTTACAAACAGAAAATAATTTGAGCAATGTCACACACACACTGAAATGTTTTTCTAAAATTGGTAGTGATAACTTAAGACACAAACTTAAAAATGACACAAACTAAAAATGTAATTAGTCAACATAATAAAACTGGAATAATTGTAAAAATCAATCATTCTATGCTTAGTGTCATGTCTTAATAGCTCATCAAGCCAAACAGCCCAAATCCAGCACATGCTACATAAGTAGCAAACCTATTAATACAAAATGCTCCTTTTGTTTCTCTTTATAAAGTTGCCAGTACAGTTCCATACTATTGACTACAACATATTATTTACATAGGGTTATACAGTATATATGTATATATCAATATCTAAGTAATGTTTTTCTTACAATACTATATATATATATATATTATAGCACTATAACATTTCCTTCAAATAAAAAATATACAGATAAAGGAGAAAATAAAACGTAAAAAAGTAGTAACTTAAGGTAACATAATGTTACTCCACTGGTTTCCCCTTTCAGAGTTTTAGTTCACTTGTGTTTACAATAGGCTCACACCTCCGGCGGTAGCCAAGAAGAGACAGATACTGCAAGAGAAAAGAACATTTGATGGCCAAAAGGTTGATGCCTTTGGCAACACACGCACACACAATCACACACAGTCACATTCAGCATTTTTCTTTACAGTCAGCCATGGTTTAAAACTTTGCTTTGCTCCAGTGCAATGCATGAGAAGATGCTTGCATGTTTAATGACATATTTGAACGGGAAGTAGAATATGCTTTGTCATGTATTTAAGTATATTCTTACTGTTGCAACTTCCCATTTCCTTAATCAAAACAGAACCCCAAAAACATTGCACTTGAGCAAAAGTGTAACATTTAAGCTAAAGCAGCTATATGCCATACCACAATCTGGCAATGTCAATTATTTGGCTACTCTAGTTTACTCTAGTGTTCTGCTCCACCCTTCTGTAAGCACTAGTGTTAAATGAAAAGGCTCCCAAGGCTTGAGGCAACTGCCTGCATTCCAGCCCAGCTGCAACCGCCACATACTTAACATGAGAAGACTGACAGCTGCTAAAACTGCATGAGGGGGAAATCAGCTCCAAAATGGCTGGCAAGTGGCAACAGTTATTGTCAGTTTCCACTCCTGTATTGGCTGCCATTTTCTCACTCATATTACTAGTAGCTTTCTATTTTGGAATGAATTCATTTGTTCAGTGTTGGCTGGTAAAAGTTTTAACTCCTTTCGAAAAGTACAGCTGGCATTCCGGCACCTAGGAATGAATTTCCTCTAGAACTCCCAATGTTCATGTTGTTGCCTCAGATAAAGGCACAACTGGGAATTCACTGACTTGTGCATTTGTGTCACTTCAACATTCTTATTAAGTGAAGCAGTGTGTGTTGGACAAAGGCAGACATTTATAGGGATGCAGGCAGTCTGCCGTCGCACAAAGAGCCCTTTCATTTTCCATTGATGCCAACAATGCCCTGAGCCCTAAACGCCAAACCTGCTACAAAAGGGACAAAGCAGGCGTGCCAAAACAGAGAAAACGGGCGTTCTGCAGGCTGACACTGTACCCTAACCACACACATGGGCCCAGGGGAAGAGTGACCAGTGGGGACAGGGAAGATCTAGATTACAAAACTACAGTGACTGAAGTGCTGTCTAAAACTAACTAAGAACATTACATTTCATAACTGAAGGTCTGTGACACTGACAATGTAACTGATAGAAAGTTGGGGGACAAAAACGACTGGATAAATGTGCTGTAATACTACAAGTTTGTAGGTAAAGATGGGATTGTGGTGGGGTTAGGGAGGAGAGATGAAGTTCTGAGGGGGGGGGGGGGTGTTAACTGCCATCGGAATGACTTTCAAATTGAAATGAAAAAGGAGGAACTGCGACAGCAGAGGTAGACAGACACGGAGCAGCACCTACGTACGGGACGCCCTTGCGGGTCAGGTGCCAGGGTGCCCCTTGCGGGCACAGTACGTCCCCAGGCGCGGTAGCACCGATGCCCCTGCGGTCTGCACCGGCTGCTCAAATGTCAGCGCGGCGCTCCCTTCAAAACCACTCACACACAGAAGCTCTGCCACCACCTGTGACAGGGAAAGCAAGACACACACTGTATGGACACATACAGCCTAACATACAGCCTAACAAAGCCTAAAACCCTGTATAATAGGGAGAAAGTAATGGCTACATTAACAGCCAAGTTTTTAGGGATAACGCTGCATTGGGTTTGTCTCTTCATTAAAAACAACCAAGTGTTCATGTACTGGGCCGTCAATATGAGAATGAGGCAATAGCTTTCGATAATACAGCGTATCTTGCTTTACTTCAAATTAAATTGATTTGGCAATCAGTACATGGAAAGTAGAATTGTAGCATAAGGCTCCAGCAAATAATATTAAGCCAAGATGGTATACATTTCTTTAGTCTGTATGTTTCTGCAGCAAACCCTCCAAAAGATACAGGCAGGTTGGAGTGAGGCTAGTCATGACACTCAGCGGTAGGTCAAGGTTTTATAGAGGTGGCAATGGGGCGGGGGTGGAGTTTCATTGGTAGGTTCATTGAGCATTACTAGGCACAAGCAATAGCACACAGAGTAGCAAACCAATCCATCTCAGAAAAAGAAAGGAGGAGATACCGAACTGGAGTACATACCGATTTACCAGCTCCGACAGAACACAGAATGGAGGAATCCGGGGAAAAGGCGCTACAGTAAACCCAGTGCTGATGCCCCCGTAACACCTTCATCATATTTCCTGTGACACAGGAAAGAAAAAAGTTAATTAAATGTAACATGAAAGTATGTAACTACTGGAAATATTAATTCACGTTGTACAGGATAATTGGGCTATGAGCTCAGTTAGAAACATGCCGTCTTTCCAGCTGGGAGTGGTGTGTTGTGGGGCAAACGCAAAGCTGAAAGTACCAAACTCCCATTGCTTGTGTTATGAATGCCCTGTACAAGAGTCTGGGTGATTTGATCAAATATAAATACTTATTAACACGTGTGGTTGTTTTTAATTGGCATGAAATACAACTGGAAAGTTTTCCCAACTAGGAATGCATGGCAGAGCGTGATATACTATAGGTAAGCCCTACATTTTCTTTAAGGGACTTCCTGTATGACTGCCTGAGCCTCTTTTAAAGTCAAGGTACACATGAGCAGTTGAAAAGAGGAATATTGGTTAAAATGGTCAAATGTTCCACTCAATAATGGCTTGGAACATTGCACATTCTTACCATCATCTTTCAGGTCCCACACTCGCAAGGTCTTATCTCTGGAGGCGGAGACAAGTACAAGGCTGCCATCGGGGGCAAAGGTCAAGTCTCGTACTATATCGGTATGGTCCATTAGGTTCAGCAACAGCTTTCCTAAAACGCACAGTCAAAACAAGAAGAACATTAGATTCAGCAACAGCTTTCCTGAAAGGAACAGTCAAAACAAGAATGTGGGAAAAGATGAGATTTACTGCACTAATACGGTTACTCTCAACCCTCCTGAACAAGTAACGTCTTGAGGAATGTGGCTTGTGGATCAGAATGTGGCAGGTTTTGTGTATCAGAATGTGTCATGGCTTGTGGTGCAGTTGAGTGTGAAATTGGAAGATTGAGGGCGTGGCACTATTTAGACTCTAAATAGTGCCACGCCCTCGCTCTAAATTTTAGAGCGTCCTGTCTACAGTCAGATCTCAGCACTGAATGCCCTTCAGCCAATTGGATATGGGCTACAACAAGTGCAATCTGAGTAATCCTGACTTAATCCCTGCAATCTGTTGCTTCCTGATACCTGTGTCAAAACACCAGATTCATTGAGAACTCTTAAGAAATCCTAAGTCAGGTGCTCGCTAACTCAGCTATTTCATGAAGTCTTTAGTAGTGTAAACATAAAATATATTTGTGTAGGTGAAGCCGCCAAATCGTTTTAGAAGTGATCCCGCCTATAATTGTAAATTAATAAATAAAAAAGAACCACTATGTATTTATGTAATATTCAGCCCAATTGATTTGGACTGGGGGAATAGTCTAAAATGCATGTTACTGTTGCTAGTAGCAAGCCTTGTGTGTAACGCCCTCTTGTATAGAAAAACAGCTATTTCCAGACTGGAGCTCAAGTTAGTTCAAGACCTGAATAGATCTCATAACTCGACACCAAACCCGATACTAGGGTTCTTCATCAGCTAATGACAACTTGCCTCTTAGACCAGCCCCTCAAAAGTCACAGAGTAAGTCTTAATCAAGTATGTACAGCTAAAAGTATAGCCTACAGATTAGTTCAGCAGACCAAATACTCAAAGTACAATGAAATTATTACACGCCTGGCAAAAATTGCTCCTATGCTACCTCCTGTAACAAACTCAAAGTTTCTGCAATTTACATCAATATAATCTTGTTACAGATAATCTGTCCACGCTGTTTTCAAAATCAAATGTTACTGTTTTGTACTTGTCACATATGTCCAGAAAACAAAATGCCATAGCAAATTCATGTATGAAGATTTTTAGGTCTGTACACATTCAAGTTCAAAAGGGCTGGGCATGAGTGAGGACTGTGTACGTGTGTTGGGGAGTGTGTACAAGTGAGCCAATGAGCTTCTGAGTGAGAGGGGGCCCGTCAAGTTTTTTACATCAGCCATGTAGTCTGCTCTGGCAAAACAAAGACTGGGGCAGGAGCTGGGAACAAAGATCATCAATCAGGTGTGGCCCAAAAAAATATCGCTGAGAGGATCTGCATCTAGACAAACAGCAGCAATAAAGCTATAACGTCAGTATCTTATATAACACTGACTGGGTATGTTTGTGTCTCTTCCTGGATTTGGAACAGGAAACCTAAGGATGTGGCTGGCGCCAGGAAGGGCTGTGAAAATGTCCAGATTTGGGAGTGATCTGGTATTTCCAATGAGCCTTCCCTCTTTTACATTAGGAAAAAGCTAGTTTTATGCTTTATCTCCATCAGGAAGGGCTTACGTAGCGCAACCGGGATTAGTCTACTCTAATTAATGACTGCTATTAAAGGCCCTGCAGCTCTGCAACAGACAATGTCTCAGTCAGTTATCAAGTATTCCCTTTCAGTAGTAGGCCTATATCAAAACTTTAGCATTTGAATTTGACTTACTACAAAACCTGATTATTTGAATTGATCAAATTAGGCTGCAAGGAAAAAACTCAGGTCTGAACACAGGGTTGTTAATTTCCCTTAAAACATAGACCTATTTATGATTCTTACTATAGTTAGAGCCTCACATCAAGGTCACAAGTTCTTACATTCACAAATTTGCCACAAAATGCCCCCAAAGTCTCACCAGTGTAGACATCCCAGATTTTGATGCGTCCATTGTTGAGGCCTGTTGCGAGCAGTAGTTGATCCTGGCCAAACTTGAACCGGTGCCACTCAATGTTGACGCAGCGACTCTGCTTCTCAGGAACAGAGGAGCCGAAAGCAAGGCCCCAGACAACATCGCCACAGTCGATGGTGTGCTCCCGGGGCTCGTAGGCAGGCATCACCTGACTCCCTTCGCTGTTCTGCCTTGACAAGTGGCGAGGGCTCGCCCCGTTGGTGCCCTCTCCATGACCCACAGAGCTGCAGTGAGGGTAGTGATATAAGAGGGGATAAGGGACAGAGGACAGGACAGAAGGTAGGGAAGTGTGGAGGGAGACAGATTGATAAGTGACATACAGTCATTAATAGTATTCATGTATGCATGCATGGCAGCATTGAAGTTTCGTGGCAAGGGGCCATCTGTACCTTAACATATCTTGGTCAGTGAAATTTGTACAATATTGCATAGTGCCCTTTAGCAGGCTGACTGACAACAAAGTTTGAATGGGCAACTCGTGACAACTGAATAATTAAAAAAATCACATTCCAATCTTACACAGCAATTGCTCAGAATTGTTCTGTATTGTTCCAAGACATGGCACAGTTGAATTCGAGTATTGAGTGATGTGTTTTAGCAATGTTCAACAGTGATTCTCAAGTCTAGTTGAAAAAACAATTCTTATCCAAGAAAAAAAAGAATCAGGCAAACAGACAAGATCTTCAATTGTTTCAAAGTTTGGGTATGATCGTATGGGTCTAAAAGTATCACAAGGCCTTATTGAGCAGAAAAATGGCTCATTCGGCAGCAAGGCAGCAGATAATATACACCACGTGTCCTTGGCAGTTTTGAACCCCAACACAGTGAGTTCTTTATGCTTCCTTCTTTGACGAAGAGAGCATGAACTTCTAGAAAAATCCAGGAGATAAACCTGTCCATGTCAGAATCCACAAGTCGACTGCTCTGACGTTGTCATAGAATGTTGGAGATGCAGTTCTATTGATTCAATGTTTCTTATCAGTTAACAACCATTTTTGAAACTTTACAACTTGACATGTTTCCGATAACAGGGCAATACACCTTTGAATATGTTTAACAGCAAAAGAATGTGGTTCTATAAAATCTCAAGCTGTAATGTTTTTCTTTCTTGTGCCAAACTTTTCTAAGCCAACACCCTTTTTATTACAACTGAACTGTTTTAGAATAGCTTTTTAACCTGGTAAACTGTTCACAGATTATCCTAGATTATGTTGTCACATTTTTAAACAAGCTTGTGAACAATCATTCTTTCCACCTTCAACTTCATTATCTGCACTCTTAACAAATATGCTCTGTAACAGAAATTAAGTTTACCCAAAAGTTAATTATTTGAACAGAAGAACTATTTGTTCTTCAAAAGACAACAACGTGCAAAAACCAGACTAGGACGGAAAAGCCAATACAATAGACCACCTATTTCCACAGGTACAATAACCTGCTGGAAGAGAGTTTTTAGTTAAACAATGAGTTTTACCCTATAGTGGCCTTTGTAAGTGTGCAGAAAGGTGAGATGCACCCGAGTGACCTGCTTTAGTAAAATACTACAGAAGGGTCGCTAAAAATGATATGAATGCTGGACATGAAGGAAGGCATGTCCCAGCTGTATGAACAGTGGGTTTGGGGCAGTGAGCAGCATACATCACTTCACTATATCCATTTCCTCCCTTTCTGGACCTGGCAATGCTTGTGAAACCACGTTAATTAGAAATGTGAAGCCCTTCTTGCCACTGTAATATACAAATACACTTTTTACTGGGTACGGGTTATGGTCTACTTACAAATTCTTCAGGCATTTTGACCAAGGAACAAGCCTCACAATACGATGGCCTTGAGACCAAGCAAAGTAGGAACCATCAGGTGCAAACGCTACAGTCCAGGTCTCCCGACCGGACTTCTGCTCAAAAGGAGCAACAGGCACTAAGAGTTCACCAATGAACTTTGCCTTACCTGTAAGAAAAATTTAAGGTTTATTTGTCAGACATAACTTAATTGTACCAACACATCCCAATTCATGGATTACATTTAAATGTTTAACTCAACAACTGATATGACCTAAGAATTATTCATTCAAAGCTTTCAGGACAAAACATTTTTTGTACACATCCCCTGTACACTATAAGAATTAATCAAATAAAAAGTTACAAGTAATCAATTAAACAGGTGCATATTGTGTGAATGAATGTGGCTTCCTTGACAGAAAAAAAGTATAGCCTACAACTTTTTTGTATTCATAATTACTGAAGGATGAGTCATACTGGCCTACTGCAGTAATGGCACTGACTAGCCTGGGAGGGGGGGTAAATAATCCAGATAGGGAACCTCCACTTTTATCTATAGACTAGGCCTACATACATTATTTATTAAATCAATATAACGCTATACACAAAAGAGAAATTATGTATAACAGATTTTGTTTTTGTTTTTCTATCAATTGTAAAGACAATTCGCAAGAAAATCCAAGACTAGCGCCGGGCTAGATGTGGCTACCATTATATGTATGTATTTAGCCTATATTCATATTGCTTTAACATTCTTTATTTCAGAGACATACACTATTACGTAGGCAACTATATTTGACGATTATGTATAGAAAGTTTTTATAACATTATAAAACAAATGTCAAATAGACTAGCTTTAATCATTCACATACTTAACAACCCCTCCCCTAAAAAAACAGTGAAAAGGGTCTTCCTTACCTATTTCATTTTCGTTTACAGAGTCTGGGAAGCTTGCCATCTAAATAGAAACTGGATCCTAAGAGAAAAACCTAACAGTTAATAATAAAACAAAAACAAAAAACAGTATCCAGAAATGTAGAACCTAAAAGGGCTCTTGAATGTAGCAGTGAATACCCCTCCTGGGTTTTTTCTTTGCCTGTACCCTAGACTGCCGCACGTACGATTCTTCTCAGTTTAATATCGCGCGCGCTAAACGCAGCTATGCTAAATTGTTGCTTTTTTCTCCTCGTTGGTCGTAAGTCGATGTAGGCCTATGGTATATTCTATTGTTTTTATTATTTATATTGCTTCGGTTGAAAGCACTGTTTGACAAAATTTCTCTGGACACGAGTGCCGTAGACGCCTACGTTGAAAAACAAAGGTCTCTGACTGGATAGCGTCTATTTCCATTCACTGGGAGGGATCATAGTGGGAGGGCTTTTCGCTACACGTCAGCACTGTTGCCAAGGAGACTGTTGCCAAAAGCACCTCCCCTTACTACCCCATGCTCTTGTACACAGGAAAGATGGGCTTACCATTAGTCTATTAATCCGTTCAGAGGCAACATTATTTCATTTTTTGACATTTTATTCGTGTAGCAGATTTCTTTTTTTTTTAAAGCGACATGAGCTATAACAAACATGGAAAGTATACATGCGAAGATCGAGGATCTGAAGTGTATAGTTCTTACAATACTTAATGACATGAGTCTTTTGACACTGTTATAAATAACAGAAAGCCAATTTATGAATATTTTTTTTTTACAATGATTTCTCTGACATCTGCTTTTGCCCTTGAAATATCAACTATCATACATGTGGGGATAACAAGCATTGTCTTGTCTTTTTTTTCCTTCCTGGTAGGAAGCTTTGGATGATGTTGCTCAGCAGTCAAAAAGTTGAATATGACAGAGGCAGCCATGTGCAGGTCGGCAGTTTAAAGCCTCTCAAGGCTTAGCAAGGTTGTTCCACCAAATATGCTTATAGAATATAGTCGCTCTGGATAAGAGCGTCTGCTAAATGTCTAAATGTAGTTATATACACAAACACACACACAGTTTATTGTGGCAGGAGCTTTGAGTGTGGTTTGACCTCACAACTTAGGAGACACACAACCAGGGACTGGGTAAACCCACAAAGGGCATTTAGTAACTAAAAAAATCACAAAAATAGATTAATTGAAGATTTTCCTCAAATGAGGGGATTCTTCTGCCCAGGGTCCGGGATAGCTGGATAGGCAGACAGAGAACCGAGCAAGTGGGGTTTATTAAGGAATGATATGCAATACTAAAGTTGAGATGTTATTGCTGCCCTGTCTTGTTAAATACAGACCATTCCTTGGCACTAATCACATTAATGCTGTTAGAATTGTGCACAAGTCCTGATCTAAATCATGACTCAAATATAGCACAAGCACACGAGAAAGGGTACAACACTTTTATTATCTCAATAGCTAAGAAACTCTTAAGAACACAACTATCACAACCGTAACACACATTTTGTGAGGATAAACACAGGCATTTCCTTTGTCTTTTCCAATCCCACAAACAAAAAGACACTGACAAATGTATTTTATATTTTACAAATTCAAGTTCTTCAAAGATATTTAAGTTAAAACAACTGACTTTTTCTGCCGTCAATGTGGCTGGTGGGCAAAAATAGTTCCATACTAAAATAATGAAATCAGGCATTCTGTGCTTGTTTTCAAACTAAAGTATGGCATATTGTACATTCTTTTGAAAAGGACTATGACTATGAGTCTTGGAAGACTGCATGCCTATTGTCTGCAGTGTAAACAAGCAATTATTCTGCGAGAACTAACCTCATCTTCATGTACATTCAAATACCTGCGGCACACATACAGTACAATAAACTGTCAGAATACTGAGATAATCTGATTCTTTAACCTAAATCCAAGCCAAATGTCTCCCAAAGATTGGAACAGATAAACGTGACCTCACATTTGAGAACTTAGCCAAAAACCATTAGAGGAAGTTCAAATACATACATTAATGTGATGACTAGACTACTAATGACCGACTCAATAACTGGTATGGCGAAGAGTATCTTATATTTTGGAAGACAGAGTGTAAGGGTGACTCTGCAAGTACAAAACTAAAAAATTAAGTGTATTTCAATGTGCTTTTTTGTCAAAAGGCATTAGAGCTTGTTATTTGCCTAGCAACAAACAGGAGAAAGAGGAGGTATGGAGTGAAGGCTGCCAAATAACCTTATCCATAGGCTACATTAACCGTGAATTATGTTTTTGGTCTATCTCAATGGTAAAGATAATGCATCTACAGTTGTGTCTGATGACTGAACGATATTGACCTTCTAGGAAAGAAACCATGGTCATTTCCTAGTAATGTTTATGCTTTCATTGAGTCAGACAAACTAGAAACAGCAAAAGAAACATGGGGATAGTCCCTGAGAGGATGCCATTCATTTTACAAAACACCATCAAATCATACAGACCAACACCTTAAATATCTCAGTGCCTTTGTTTAAAAAAAAAACGTCAGGCCAAATGTGACAAAGCACTTCACGTCTGATATCATGAAACATTGGAAAACACACAAAGAAACTGGACTGGTTAACCTGTCAGTAGGTAAAATGTCATTGAAATTTGTAAACAAACAAGACCCGTCTTGTCCAAGCTCCCTCGGTATCTGCAGGAGTTGTTTCATAGAAATTCATCCTATAATGTAATTTTCTTTTTTCCCCACATTTGTCGACAATTGATGGACACTTATTTTCATACTTCTATGTAGCACCCTTGATAGCATCATTGTCTCGTATTATTCATTAGCAGTAATCTAAAATAAATTGACAAAACAAATGTAGTGTCACTATTACCGTTAACACCCCTGCATGACTTAAAGGGACCATTGAATAAATGTGGATCAAGTAGCCAGTGGTCCTGACTGAGTAAGTTAAGCAGTTGATATCAAAACGTTTCCATTTCTTATGGTCATTTGGCTGAAATATCTCTGACTTTGAAAGAGGCTTTAGTTGGGGCACATTTGGTAGGAGTTTCAATTACAAAACAAACACCCCCAAAAAAGACCAATTGTATGGTTCTAAAAGAACAGTGTCTTAAGTGATGTCGACTCAGAACGCTGGAGGTGGAGACACTATCAGCAACTCCAGTCAGAGGATCATTCTCATAAACAGTGTTCTATATTCTTTTGAGATGGAACGGTAAAAAACAATACTCAATCATGATTAGATTTAGTCATACAATTGGATTGAGAACATTATATGATATAATACATTGAAATAACTTCTTATAAGGCTTTCTACCTTTCTGGGAGGCACCTGTACTAAAATATGGAAAGATATACAGGCCTTGTTTGTGGTTAAAGTTGTTAACTAATCAGTACCACATTCTAACTAAATTAAAATGTACAATTTAGGTAAAGGAGCGCACATTAATGGCTTTAAAGTCTGATTCTTAGATGATGGCGCCCCCTGTCTTTCTATTCAGTAATGGCACAAATTAATTTGTGATGGAATTGAGATGTCACATCACAATGCTATTTTACAATAGATTTTAGAGGACATTAGAAAGTTCCTTGGTTGAAGCTTTATGTTCAGATCTAGTTGTGAAGATGTGGAAATTGATCCTAATAGAAAATGCAAAATACAAATTAGAAATGGAACAATAACATCAAGTTAACTGTCAATAAAATTGTTAACAATCACTGCTTTAATTGACCTTTGACCTTACTCCTTATATATGTACACAACCAACAAACTTAATTCAGTCATTCATTAACATGTCAGTGAGGAATGTCAAATGCTGGATTGGGGGTTCATTTCAAATCAGGTAAAATTCCACAAGCCAATACATCTAAATAAGAGTGTGAAAGATTTGGCCAATTGGCTTCCTCTCTTCTCTACACTTCGTAACCCTTGTGCTGCCTTCGGGTCACATGACCCAAAGGTTCATAACGAACCATCGTTGTGTTTACCCAATTTTACCCAATACAAAAACAAATAAAATAATTTTCTTTTAACCTTTGCAATGTGGGGGGTCTGAGACAGCCCAACGGTTAAAAGAAAATGCTTCACTTTGTTTTTGTATGTGGTAAAGTTGTCGCAATACGACGGTGGGTCACAGTGACTGATGGGTCAGAATGACCCGAAGATAACACAAGGGTTAAGACTGCATGCAATGCGATTTCTTAGCATGGAACTAGGACACTCAACACACTCACTCTGTCCCAAAATCAAAGTTTCAGACCTGAGAGCAACACCTCGAAGCAAAGGGTAATCCTCCCCCCCCACCCCCACCCAATGTAAATTCATTAGTCTGTCATCACTAATAATATAATAATCACTGTTTATCAAACGCTTCTGCTAATGACATTATTGTGCACATTAGAACAACACTTGTTTAAAATACACTCTCATTATGTCAACTGATATTTAGGAAAAATTAATTGTATTTCTTGAAAGATATACAGTGAGAATGTAGAGATATGGCAGTGTAGTTGGAAGGATATTTGACTTCCATAACTTAAATACTGAAAAAACAAACATTGAGGTTTATTTCAGGAGTTTCTGAAAAATGGCAGGCCATAAAATTATGCTTGGCATTTTAACAACAGTGACATTGTGGAGTGAAACAAAAACCCTGAAATAGACTTGAATAACACCCATCAATCCACACACACAGACATCTACACGATGATATAACCGCCACAGCACATTGTGTTAAGGGCATCTCCAGAAGAAAAGTGCGGCGAGAGTGGAACTTTGAAAAGGTATCTGTTCCACACAAGCGTCTTCAGAAACAAGCCCTGTTCAGACTGAACACTGTGACGTGGAACTGAGGCAAGGTCAGTTGAAAATAAACATTTGCTTCTATTGTCAAGTCGGTGATGCAATTGAGAAATGCTTTATAAATGGGTATAAATATGGTTCAGAGCCAAACAAAGGGGCTTGAGCACACTTCAGCGTATAGACTTGGAGGGACTAGCATCATATGAAAAAGCTTTGACAGGTGAGATGGACAAGATCATTGTTGTTCTGTCTACCATGCGTAATTGAGATAAAGAGACCCAATATAAAAAAATTATATATATATATATAAAAACTTAATATGAACTCATATATTAACAAAAGAGTTACAGTATACAGAGATTATAAAGCAGTATGGACACATGAAGGCCCAGAGTGAGGGAGAGAGGTCAGTCTGTTCCTGTTTCTCTTGAGATATGGGGGTGAGGGTGGTAGGGTTCTGGGAGGGGTTGGCATGTGTTGGAGAGAGGGGCCAGACAGGAGGTTAGGAGGGATCAGAAAGCTACTCTGCTACCAGCCATGGGTCATTCAGCAGTCACCATGGATACCCTGATGAGGTACAGCTTGGGACAATCTGAAAATCAGAGGTCAACAGATCTTTCAGGCTATAGTAAAACATTTACAATTGAAAAAAAATATTTATAAAGAGTTTTGAAGATCTCCCCCCAAAAAAACAAAGCAAGTATGACATTTCAATTTTGGGTAACATTCAATGGCAGTGGTGCAAACGTGAAGTGTCTGAAAGCAATTACTAAACTAAATTATAGGTCCTCACCATGACACTCGTTCCCTGTTTTGCTCATCATCTTCCTGAGTGGCTGACCTTTTAGGTTTGCTGTCCTCCTCTATGTAAACGAACGCATACGCACATGGAATTGAGCAGTGCATAAATCATTACAAAGTCTGAAACTAATCTTATTTATCTTATTTTGCTATCAGACAAACTCCTAAGTGGGAAGATCTAAAATGTTGTAACAAATGTACACTTCAAGCCCTTTTTAAATCAATGATTATTGTTCCTTTACCACATGGGTTTCCCTCCACATCATCCAGGAGGTTGGCTGTAGAGTTGGCCGTTCCAAGTCTTGAGAAAAGCAGGGTTAAGGGCAACATTTAGTTAGTAAACATTGCTGATCCGTAGCTACTGACCAACCCTGTGAGGAACAACGCAATACCAGGTAAAGGATACAACTGGTGTTTCAGGAGCATTCTCCTTTTTGACTTTCTCCTCTTAGTCTTCTCAGAGAAGGTTCTGGCGATTTCAAACAGCTTCTTTCTCGTTGCTGGGTGACAAAGACACAAAGCAAGAGAGGTCATTTTATCATCTTCAAGTCTTTGCCCATCAATGACAACTGACTGCTTGCTGTTTCATTCATACGTCCAGACATGCACCCAGACAGGTGGGTGATACTTGGTGTTAAGTTGTGACCCCCTGAGAAAAAGTGCTTACATTTGCCCATGTGTTTGAGTTTGTCTCTGAACATGGCATCGTCCGAGACAGCAGTGCACGCTTCCGTCGAGCCTGAGGCACAGTGTTCTCCTGGAGGACAACACCGTTAAGAGGAGTCGTCAAAGAAGACGCATGCACTTGCAAAATGTAATGAACCAAAACACATGCATGATGGGCTAGTCGTCTGCGGCATTTAGTGTGTGATCAACAGTGGTCAAAGAAACACACACGCTTGAGCATGTGCAGTATGAGCAAACATCAATGTGAATGTATAGATGTACAGTACTGGAAATCCTTGGAGTTTGAGCACTCCTGGCAGTTTCAAGCAAAGGTTTGAGTGAATGAAAGGATTTCCAGCCACTATTTGACCCGTGTTGGCTGGACACCCAAGAGACCACGACAGCTAGACACACACCCACTAACTAGTCAAAAGAACTTGGCAGAGGAAGCATATGAATGACATCTACCTGTGGAATTCTCCATGCTAGATGAGTGATTGGACTTGGATTTCTTTGATTCATACTTCAAGCGATCTAAAAACAAAGGATGTGAATGTTTAGCGTCAATGTGGCACACATGGAAGGGAGCAGCTCAAAGAGAGAACATTTTCAACATTTAAAATTATTCCACTTGTGGAGCATCATGTAGATCCAGTCAGAAACCACAGTTCTTATTGATCCATTGACTGTATGTGAGAATCCAGTTGAGATAATTAGATTTTTTTTCATTCAGTTGCATAAATGGATCAAAAGTATCTGGCTAGATTTAAAATGACCCAGTGAAAGTGGTCAAATCAGCACAATCTTGAAAACGTTTAACAATCCCTTTTGGGTGGGATCACCTTAGCCAATCCCATGGTTCAGTCTGAAGACAAAAGGGATTCTTGCTTCCTCTAAAGCAGAGAAATCAGTAATCTGACTTTCTGGGTAACTGCTGTATGAATGAACACGCATTTAACCTATAAAATCAAGACTGGTGATAAATCAAGAGATTTCCATGTAGAAGGAAGGGTGGGTTCTGCTTTATGCAAATTTAGTACTGGTTTGGACCATTGGGGTTTGTGAAGTCAGCTCCCCATTCGATCAAAAAGTGTGCAAAGATCACTCTGTGGTCTGGGATAGAAAACCAATCCTGACTAACCCTCCAACGGTTTCCATACTAAGGTTCCGCAGAAACTATCTACAACGTGATAATGGGAACTTAGTAAACAAAGTCGGAGCTGAAGAGGCATAAAGGACAGCAGGAGACAGAGATACAGAGTTGAACTAATATAGCATTGACATGATAGTGGTCTGCAAAGCAGCTTCATGAGACTGGGAGAGAAATGCCCTTCCAGTGCCGTTTCTCTGTCCGTGGAGAGAATGGGTTTTGGAGTATCTAACAGTGCACATACCTCGCTCTAAGGCAACGAGGAACTCTCGGTTGCGCTGCAGTTCTCTCATGAACTCCTCGTTCTGAAGGAACAACGCAATCCGCTCGTCCTCCAGATACTGCTTGAGCTTCCGCTCTTGTTCTGAGACCCCCGATGCCCCGCCTGCCCCCCCGGGGGTCCCATCAGTCCCCTGAGACTCCCTCTGGCTCATGGAGGAGAGGGAGGAGGAGGAGGAGGAAGATGGCTGGGACTGTTGACTCTGAGAACCCTTGATGTTGAAGGAAAGAGAGGGAAATGAGACCCATGCACACAGTACACCCAGCATTGCTAATCAACTTTCAGTACTAAACCCAACACCAAGGTAACTTGGTAACTTCAAATAATAACTTTGCTCACCGTTATATTGTCCTTCTGCTGAGGCAAGATTCTCAAAAAGTCATCAGGCAGGTTCCCAAGCATAGGCGGGTTCCAGTTCCTGTAGCTTTGGACTTGTCGGTGGCCTGGGGGTGGCTGGGCCTCAAACCTAGGGGGGTGGGAGGACGGTGACAATCTAATTAGAAACTACACTGATAATTAACTATAAAGAAATTCTACAGAGCTACTGTTACTATGGGAAGCTTGATTACTTGATTTGTTATGTTCTGGTTCACTCATATATTCATTCATAATTAGATTGATCAATAATAAGAACACTGAGGTTCATCTTAAAACTGAGACGGTGCAGCTATTCTTAAAATGGCCAACAGGTGGAGCTTTCACAAAGCAAAACAGCATGGGGCAGATCTGCCTGACTCCCTATCCTCATCCTTATTCAGAGCATGTCAATGTGCCAGGCACACTAGGAAAATTACCTTTGTAGTTCAGTCCCATTTTGTGTTTGACTGGATAGACAATTAAAATGTCTAGGAACCCTTAATTAATGTCTATCCAGTTAGGATTGATGAATAAACCCATTTAGAAGCAGGGGAGCGTTATTTTTGTCAAGATTAAATCAAGTGAAAGCTTTTCTTAATCAAGACACTTCCTGTTCTTGTTTTACCTTGGTGGAGGGGTGGGTGGGGCCTCTGGGTATTTCCGGTCATAGATGTGCATGTCGTAGGTTGGTGGGGAGTAAACAGGGGGCGGTTCCTCATCTGAGCTGTCCGGTTCCAATGTCCGCTCCAAAATCTGCGTGAAAATATTTTGTAATTTGATTTGAACAAACTATTCTTACACACCAGCACACTCAAATGTTCCTCTGAAAATACTCTGGAGGCTACACATCAGAATAGAGCTGTTCAAATAAGATTATAAAGTTAGATTAAACTGAGAATACTACAAGTATAATACCAATGACCATATCTGGGTTAAACTAGTGTCTCGCTAAGAACTGAAGCATGGAAACAGTACTACATTTAGCATGCTGATTCTACTTCTTGTTCTAGAGACTTGGGTTTCAGTTTACCCTAACATGACTTTGCTTGAAATGTAATATGCTCAAGAGAGAAATGGGCTCTAAATGGCCTTTCTGTCATTGATGCCAATTTCGGTTGTACATATTATACACATTTTAGTTGTAAGGATTGTGACAACAGAACTCTGACTGAATATGACTAGAATAGAATCATGTACTGCACTGAAAGGCCTAACCAAGTTGATCCATCTTGAATGCTATTTAACCACACTTGAAAATGGGACAACTGCTCACTCCAAGAACAAGAATAGATGGAGAAGCAGGTTAATGTGAGTGTGTGTGTGTGTGTGCGCGCGCGCATGTGGGTGGAGAATGTAAGTGTACTAACAGATGCACTTTAGTTTTTCGCTTGAGTTGGGATCAAATTCAATATCTGCTCTCTCCAGGAGTTGCTCAAATCAGCAACATATCCAATGGGTCACAAAGCTAGCTGCAGGACAACATGAAGTGTCTGGGATTAACAGTGCTACATAAAAACAAGTCCAACCCCGACCTACACCATTTTGAAGGTAACCAGAAAGAGTTGCCAGTAACACACACCAGTAGGCCACTTAAAACTGTTCAAAGGGTCTGTTAAACTCCATATTCCTTTCTAAGCTAAGAGGGAATTTATTTTATTTACAAGCATTGCACTAAAACAGCACCTACTGTCTTGCTCAACAGGCAGGTAAACTTCCAAGATTAAGGCACTTTAAAAACGTCTGGTGAACTATTGGGTCAAGCAGTACAAATGTTGTATAGTTCATCCCTAAGAACTCGTCTCTTTCTATAGTATCCATACCTTGATCATTAGTACTTCAGCATGAGTTGAGGAATGAGAACACTTTCACATGTAGTCTTGGGCTGGCAAGTCTCAAGGTTGTTGGTAGCCATTACGCTAAAAGCTGAAATATAAAAGCTTGGGCCCCGCCGGACAAACTCGACTAAAACATAATTTAATATTTATAACATACTAATATTAGTGGCTACTAAAGCACCACACTCTTGCAAACCGTTTTGAAAACAGGTTCTCTTTACAGCTATTCAAATGATACACAAGAAGTGATGGGAGGCCAGTGACAGGCTACAACAAAACCATGCACTCCCAATGTTGTTGTAGGGCAGAAGTTGAGAAACACTGGGGTACTAGGCCTTGGCTCCGGACGGTAGGTGACTCGGGAGACTTCTTACTGACCTCTGGGGGGATGCTGTCATCAGAGTCGGAGCTGTCATCCGAGCCGCCTCCGTCGATGCTCATCTGAAGCAGCTGATCGATGGTGGCGTCCACTGCCCCGTTGTTCGAGCGCAGCACGCACTCTATGACCTCATAGTCCATGCTGGGGAACATGATCTTGAAGTCCTCCATGGCCTGGTTGAACTCAAGGCGCCGGACTTGCCGATTTGGACGGCTGTTGTTGAGCTCTCCCTGGGTGGAACCGCCACCACCCCCACCACCACCACCACCACCACTGCCGCCGCCCCCTCCTCCTCCTCCTCTTGAGCCTCCATTACTGCTGCTGCGCTTGAATAGGCTGGTCATTCTTTCGCCTGAACTGGCACTGCCAACCTAGTTAGCCTGGCACCTTGGCACTTACCTCAAACACTCTTCTGTCACTTTCTTGTTTTGATCTCGCTAAACTGCCCTCAGATTTGACAAGCTTCTCCTTAAATCAGTTTCTCATCATAACACAAACATGGCGGTCCTAAGGAGGGGGAGTTTAACTCTTCTTCTTTTTCTCTTCCTCTGCTTGTTATTCAGCAGCATCCAACACAGTGGGCTGTGGCAGCAGTGACAAGTGCCCAGCAGAGGCTTGGAGAGACTGCGCTTGTGTGTCACCAGTTTTTATGATCTGACGGGCAATCAACTCTTACAGCTGCATCTTGAGCTCAGAACAGCACCTGAAAGAGAAATATCCAATCAGAAGATATAGACAACATCATATTTACCACAAGTACCTGGTTTGACCATTTATTTCAACATTTTTCTCCTTTAATAAGCATGTCAGACCCCAAATCCGAGAGAAATAATCTATAGTACTAATTGTATTTATACTTATGGTTTCAGGAAGTATGTGATATTTAGGCTCAATATTTTAACAGCATTAAAAGAGCATTCTCTTTCCTGCCATTTTTATTTTTGTTAGATTGAACTTTATAGAAGTCTAACAGAGGGTAACAGCAGTTGAAAAGGTCCTTTTGGATCTTGTCTGGCCTACGCAAAGTCCGCTTCATGATTCACTCAGGGGTGTCCGTGGGCGCGGGGGGGGGGGGGGCGGTCTCTTCAGTCCACACCCCGCTGGGGGATGGGGTCTGATTTGATCACATTAATGCAAGTTCTTCTGTCCTCTCTCTCGCTGTACTAAACCGTGCCAGTGTCCAACATTGCCATGGCAACTGTGGCATAAACAAAAAAGCAGACACCAACTGAAGCTAAGGGAGGGCTGGAGAGGGATCCCCAAAAAGGAGACGTCCATGATGGTTTAGTCTAGTCACGGCCAAAACACTCAATCATAACAGTCAGTGGATTATGGGACAGAGGCCATACATTCACAATCAATTAGCAACAATAATCAGACAAATATCAGTAGAATGATCAGTTGAAATACGCACATTTTTGTTGATTAGCCAAGACATGGCTGAGAGCCATGGTAAGTGTGTGCTAATGCAGGACACACACACAATAAGCTATGAGTGCATACCGTCTAAAGATCTTAGCCCAGCTTACCGTCACTGATATCAGGCCGATGTAGATAGTACTAATGGCCATCCATAGAGACCTCTGCTTTTGACCAGGTTGCAACCACTCAGGTCAGTTGGTAACAGCTGTGATAGGAAGTGAACAAATAAGTCCCCACAAATAAACCAGGGCCACCAGGTAGCAAGCACGATACCTTTCGTCAATATAAATAGTTCTCTCTGATACGTAGATAGACGCTGACAAAACTGACAGAGCAGGAAAGATTGGAGAGATTGACTGGAGTCTTTAGAGGTGGATCTAAATGGGTCAAGGGTTGGTCAATGAAGACTATTCTGCCCAAACAATATCTCACAGCATGTACACTTGTTTCCTCTACAGGAAATGTAAGTTCTCTTTTCTTTGAACTTGAGGGCATTTGATCAAGAGAAAGTCCAGAATGCTGAAAATACTGAATTATTTTTATGTTTTTGTAGGCTAAGTGTGACCAGTTATAAATGAATGATCCCAACATGGGAGATATTATGTAATGCCTTGTGTGGCCTCCAGTCCCTTGACATGGCTATCAGGATACAGCCACTGGATATATATACACATTACTGTTCCCGTAACCAGAACAACATACTGCTATTTGGCTGGTGGTCTTGTATAAATACGGTCAGGATAGGTTAACCTATCCTGACCTGAAGGGTGTCTGATTGTTTAGAATTGGACACTTGGCTGGTTTGAGGTACACTTTTAAATGGAAAGAGAGATTCTACATGTGTGCTGACTCATACAACACCCTAACAAACAAAGTGGTCTGCTGACCCAAAACAGGAACATGCACAAAGGGAAATTCTTCCAGAATTCAAGTCAAAGAGCAATACATTATTCAGTGCCTTAGAGTGACCTCTCCTTGGCAGAAAACATGGACATAATCATAAAGAGAGTTTACATAATCCCTGACATGAGTTATCTCTAAGTCTACACATCTGGATGTTCCTCATCTCTGGTTTCCATTACAAGATGAAAGGGGGAGGGAGCAGGGGGGGGGGGGGTTAAAAGGAATGTGGTGGTCAACAGAGAAGCTGTAGCATCTCTCTGATGTCCTCAATATTGGCCACACCTCCTATGCCTCCCCTTTCCTCTCCTCGTTTTCAGTCCCCCCCCCCCCCCCCCCCCCCCTAGTGCTGGGAAAATAAATCCCTGTGATGGAAGGAACAATGCGCCCAGTGCCAGCCCCGAGCCACATGGCAGTGCCAGGCCCCGGCCACTGCCCCCCACTTCACCCCACCCTGCTTTGACTTCTCATCAACATAGATGTAAAAGAGTGCTGATGTAAACAGAGCGCCTTGGCAATCGTGAGACACTTTCCAAGTGCATGTCTGAGTTGTGCTTGTTTGGGATCAAGTAAAAGAAAAATTGTGCGTGTGTGTAAAAGTGACACACGGGATCGTCAGAAAGTGTACTGTAAAGCTGACTACCTTACCCGTCTGAAAGGATTGACAACATTGGGAATAGGACTTGACCACTTTGGAACGAAGAGGAATACTTGGTGAAGAATACCCCAAACAAGGCTGCAAAAAAAAAAAGTATTACGCCCCAGACGTTCATGTGTCAGACTACAAAAAACAATAGATGAGAGGGTCATTGTGTCATCAGGTGACCATGGGTGTCCTGAAAACCGCCAAATCAAATCAGACAGCTTAGAGTCCTTCTGGAGCTACTTCCTTTTCTAAGCTAGTGTCGCTCCCATTCAAAGTCAAGCTATTTCACAGTCCGAGGCTGTACTGTGTGTTTTCACGTCCGTTCAGCAGTCACTACTAGTGAGTAAGGCCCCTCTTTTCTGTAGAGGAGCCAACGGATCAAGTCAAAGAGGGTCACCCGGCCGCCCCCATTCAAAATCCCCTCAAATAACAGAAAAAACACCATGGCAACGTGGCTTTTAGAAAAGCACAGTGTGCACGCATGCACACGCATGCACACACAGCCTATACTTTCGGACTAACTCTAAAGTAACCAAGGTTCTCAGATGCTGCTGCACATGTGAATTAAAAAAGGATCCTATCCTGCTTCATTGTTGGCCGCAGGCCAAACAGGCCAGCCAGATGTTGCAGCTCTTAAAAACACCATTTTGAAACCAGGCTAGGAAATCAATTCTGGGGCCATGCTTGTCATAAGCAATATAATAACTAGCCCAGTGACGAGCACCATGGCACCATGGAGACTAAAATCCATTGGAAACCTAGCCTGTCATTACTAAAGCATAAAGTGAAGGATTTGCTATGATTCTGACAAACAGTTCAGTGATCACTGAAACATATTAATAGAGTAATTGCCCGTGACAATGGCTTCCACCACTGGAATCGTAACCATTAGCAAAAATCACAACCTACAACCATAAACATCCTCGGAATGTGTTTTCACATTGCTACATCAAATTTGGATCTCCACCATGAGTCCCAGGTCCCTGGTGGGGTCAGTGAGAGTCCACAGGACCAGTGGTAGCGCATATGAAAACACGCCTCTTGCTATAGGATCATGACAGCCAACAAAGACCGCAGGGAGAAAGTCCCAGACTGTTTCCACAGACCTTTTCTAGAATTTGGTCTATTTTCCACTTTCACAACAGAGCACCATGTAGCTTACACAGTACAGTGTTGTGTTAGGTCCAGACATGCTTTTGTATTCAGGTTTTTTGTGATTTTTACAATGACACCCACATGCTGGTAGTGTATTCTGTAGTCAGAGGCATCTCTGACTTGGAGCAACACTGCCCTATGAGTGGTCAGAGGCATCTCTGACTTGGAGCAACACTGCCCTATGAGTGGTCAGAGGCATCTCTGACTTGGAGCAACACTGCCCTATGAGTGGTCAGAGGCATCTCTGACTTGGAGCAACACTGCCCTATGAGTGGTCAGAGGCATCTCTGACTTGGAGCAACATTGCTCTATGAGTGGTCAGAGGCATCTCTGACTTGGAGCAACATTGCTCTATGAGTGGTCAGAGGCATCTCTGACTCGGAGCAACACTGCTCTATGAGTGGTCAGAGGCATCTCTGACTTGGAGCAACACTGCTCTATGAGTGGTCAGAAGTGGTTTGAGGTCACAAAGTAATATACTAGGCAGGCCACGAAGGGCTTTGAGAAAACAATGAAGTTTCTGAGGGTAAGATTTTGGACGAACATGAACATTTAGGACAAGCCTTAAAGTTGATGTTGATCCATGAGATATCAAACCATGTTGTATGCTTAAACCAGTACACCGGGTCCATTGACTCAGATTATTAAATTAAGTGTGTCAGTGGCCTATTGCCTCCTCACTCACAATCTTACTCACAGATTCATTGTTTTGCAAGCCTGAATGTACAAATTGGTCTCAAGAGAGACCTAGATTTCAGACCTAGCGAGAGGTGATTAGAAGAGGTGACTATTTCAGATTATAACTCAAGCAGATTCAACATTTGATCATCAAGACACTACCAGACCGTCTGGACAAAATAACCACCATGAATAGCTTGTCTTACAATTTTCGATGTCCTCCCCTTCTGCAGTCCATTGCCTAACAGCTCCTCTAAGCACAGCCAAACAGGAAATCCTGCTGTAGCTACAGTATTCCCATATTTTGACTTCACTATTTCCAATGATAGGCAGAGGAGTTTGGGCAGTGTGGGCATAATCAAATATAGAATGGTGAGTAGCAATAGTAACTGTGGTGGAGTGGAGTGTTTTATCAAGGTCACCAAGGTAAAGCATAAATAAATACAAAAGTCCACTTTGAGAAGCAAAATAGAACAGTTGCTCCCCTCAACCAATTACAATGATCCTTTGTGACCCATAAGCATAGCACTACACTGTTAAACAGTAGAGCACTGAACCGAAGCCCCTGACTACTCCAATAGCCCATAAGCCTCCTGTTCAATGACCTTGTTCTGTACAGAAAAAAAGGGTGGGGGGAGAGAGACAGAAAGAGAGAAAGGTATGCAGACACAGGATGGTAGGCAGTGAGTGAGAAAGGTGCACATCCATGTCAGGAAAATTACTGGAAATCTCAAAAGAACCTCCCTCCTCTGTTCTTCCTGGAAGCTTCAAATGTGCAGGCCTGCTACATCTGTCAGAACACACGCTATAAAACTAATAATGACACAGTAATGGTTGCAGCGGGCTGTTTCTGGGCCATCTGCCACACAAGGGAATAGGGAAGCTTTTGCTCCTTAGCCCAGGGAGGTAGAAAATAATGTGAAAAATATCATTCCATTCATAATGTCAAATAGTCCTTTGTTGCCCTATTCTAGTGCAACATCAGCGAGCTGTGTGCTGAGTAACAAGCCCAAGTGTGACATGTATCGTAAGAAGCTTACGGACATTTCTTATAAGAGGGTTGAAGCTCTGTCTGGTGACCCCGGTCTATAAGTGGGTCTGTGACTCAAGAGGACACCCTTCACCCTCCCCATATTTCCTTTCATCCACAGAACTATGGTATAAAGGAGAATGTTTTAAAGTGGTGTGATGCATCATGAGAACAGACAGCTTCATAATACCAACTAGAGACAGGCAGGGGAACCACTTATATAAACTATGGTTAGGATTCAGTTCAATCTCAGGATTTATTGTGCAATAATTCAGACATTTCCTCTGATTCTCAGGGCTGGACTGTAATCCCAGCCATCTCTGTTAGGGGCCTAGGTACAAGGGACCGTGGAAGGGAGTGGCGACTGGTAGGGACAAACTTAAAGAAGCGATGACAGGGTTCTTTTCACCATCCCTCCTGCATCATTGGCTGCTTAGGGTGACATATGCATGACTGACACGTTGACATCCCTCAGTTCATGGATCTTGTGCAGATGAGGATGCAAGGTTAAAGAGCAATGGGGATCGTCATGAGCTATCTCAATGAAAGCGATGTGAGTAGTGTGTAAAGATTCTAAATACAATACTAGGTCTACATCAAAATGATGTATCAATCCCTGCCGATGCACAAACAACTCCAAACAATTCCAAAGTGATGTTCAGTGAGGACTTTGGTACTAAAATCACATACAGCATGAATCTATGACCTTGTTTTAACTGCGAGAAGAATCACACATACTAAACCATGACAAAGGTCACCGTGCTCTGAGCATGAGCCACATAATTCGCCTGGTTAAAAAATTGACTGGTCGATTACAATCCAAGACAGTTTAATTAATGATTGCAGAATTCGAATTTTCATTGTTGTTTTCATGTTGTTTTCATGTTTCATGCTAAAGCGTCACCTTCACTTGTAGTAAAGACAAATATCGGCCAGAACATTGAGTGACTTCCTAGGATCCTGTCTTATTGCAGCTGCTCCAAAGCAGTTACAACTACATACTAGCACGAGCTAAACAGCTGACATTACGCAGTAGTCAGCTCCCAGGTCAATGCATTGTCGGATTTATGTTTGACAAAACTTTGTTTTAAAAGTTATAGTGAGGTGCTAAACTATGTTTTAACCCTGACAACAATTGCTCTTGGAAAGTGATTTCTCAGTACTCGTACTGATGGCAGGCGAGTCAGACACTTTAAGCCTATTGACTTTTTGACACATTAAATATCTCGTTTTGATTAGAGCTAGTTGTGTGTAGGCTATACCATGTAGATATGGCCCGACTAGCACAATGCCAGTGGTAATGCAATAAACATTCACTGAGCGTAGAGACAGTCTAGTTCAATGATATTATTCTAAAGAGGCCTCAGTAGCCTAGTCGCTAGCTAGCTAATCCCATGATAAAACAGACCCGCTAGCTAGCTAGTCTAGTGCAAGGGAATAATTTAAGGAATCTTGGCAAACTAGCTGTGATGTTCTTGCACCAGTGTCTTTTAATATTGAACAATTACGCACAGTATGACGCTTTGATTTAATACACTTCTTGTTTTCAATCGTAATCAAACATGGCTAGCTAATACAAACTTGACATGTTTTCAAGCTAGCTAAACAAAAATATATTTCGTTAGCTATTCTGTCAATATGTGTGTTTACTTACAGGATGAGAAAACAGTCCACGTTCCGAGTTTTGATCAGATATTGCAAATCGTAGTATTCGGCAAACACTGTCCGTCCATTGACTGACTCGACATCAGACCATTCTCTCTACCAGTTGTCTTGGTGCGCCCGAGACCGAGTCCACACTGGTTCGTATTTTCATGGCCCTGTGTTGACTGATAAAAGCTACTAGCTCACACCAGGGCATTGTGGAAAAAAATACCAGACGAGCTGAAGTGTGTTCAGAAAGAGGCTCTTGCATCTATGTATAGTGTAGTTCTACAAAACAGAGACAGCTTCCTAGTGGCGAAAAGGGGGAAAATACTACTACACACTAGGGCAACAATGAGGTATTTGCTGCATTGGTCAATTTAGTGGATACATGTGTGTCTAAGACACCGACATAAAACGCCTCTTTTGTAATTATGTATGATAAAATGTATTAAAATTAGGCTCCAAAAAATATCTGCCATACATTTTCATGGTAAAACAGCTGATCTGTGATTGCAGGAAACAAAGCCACAGGTCTGAGAGCAAGTGCCGAGGAATAAGGAGGAATGACAACAGAACAAATGCATGTTACCCACTCTCTTTGCCTTGAGTGCACACATTTTGTAAAACCGTGTCAAAGGGCACATAATCTAGCAAAAGTAGAAAAAAGCTTCTTCTGCCTGTATATTACATCTCTTTGCTCCATCCAGATAAGGTTTTTGAGATTCACTGTTAGACTACCTGTCAACGTTTGGGACAGAAATCCTGGCGTCGGGGGGCTGCTGCTGGTGTTTCTGATTGGCTGGTAGGTGGCATTAAACGAACTCGACAGCTCTCAACTCAGCAGAAAACGTATACTCTAATCGACTTTTAACAGACGCAGAGGAACTTCTTGGTACACCAACGATGAACCAACAAGCCAGTGAAGGCACTGAATAAGAAACTCCAGTCCATATCTCATTAATAGTGTAGGTGAAATAATTACCATTTGGCTTGCATAAATCAGATCCTTCCACCTGCAAAAGTGCCTTGAGTTAAATTTGATTTGATGTATAAACCATACCTACTAGATACTACCAGAACTGATCCACGCCATGGACAGTCCACCAATCATGTTTCATCGTTTTTTATTTAGACAACCCAAATAAAAGGCACATAAAACATTGCGCATAATGTTTACATAATTATTCTTGACAGACAGTACATTTAAAAAAAATGTAGGAATGTTTTACCTTTCTGCTAATCAGAAAGCCTAGCTTTTTATATACAAAATTACCATTGTTAATGTTCTAATACAAAAAGTTTTATAAAATGTTATCTTGTTTTTTTCCTTTCATGTGTCTAACATGTCCTCTGAACTAATGGTTTTGTACAAAGATATACATTCATCTGCCTTCACAATATCATGCCAATTCATCAAGAATAACGACAGGAAGATTTGCATCTTTCTCTTCCAACTCAAAGTTCAACCGTTGTAATCAAATCAGAAACATTTGGTTAAATTTAATGTATGGCGCATGGTGTACAACAATTTGGTTGACCGAGCTGTTTTGCTCGTTTAGGTTGGTGAAGGCTTCTTCACAAATAAAGTCCATCACACACAGCTAGAGTAGGAAGCATTGAAGTGTGGAATAGTCTTGCAAAAGCAGTTCAGGCACACTAGTTATTACGGCCACTGCAGAAGGACAAACGATACCACACGCATACATTAAACCTAATTTTTTTAGTGTTTTATTACAATATAAAAAGTCACTAGCCATCTAATGACAGTTTTGAACTCAACCTCATACTGAGCAAGCTCAATTGTCCACATGCAACATTTTAGAGACCAGTAGGAAGGAAATCCATTGACAAAATCAAAATGCCATTCCAGATTTGAGCAATTTCCTTGATTCTGTGTTGTCATGCATGCAATACTATCAAAGGCCTCAAACACCTTGCTGCTACAATGTAGATTCAAGGAAAAAGTTACCCACCAGAGCACAAAAGTCCACTGTTTTCCGTGTATAACACATTATCAAGTGTCAAAATACAGCTCCAAAGATGTGCAATGCAGTTTACGCAAACCACTGTCAGCTACAAGTGCTTCAAAGACTTCCTTTGTGGTGAGATTTTATTACTTGATATAAGCGTGGGCAGAGTCAGTTGGCTGAGAAGGTAAGCGGTCGGTCCTTGGGTAAATTACCCAACCTCCTCCTTCTTACCCTATGACAACACCTGGTTTTCTTCATTTTAATTATCACTTAGTCCCTTTCACACAAAAAGAGCATTGAGACAGGACCTACCAGCTAGCTGTATAACCATGGGAACCAGGTGGCAGTTTTGGTACTACAGTAATGAGAACTTAGGATATAAACCACAAAAGAAAATAACAGAACGTTAGTCCCAATGTATTCCTAAACTTTCCATTTAGGACGGCCATATCAACAATGATAAGGTAACTGTTTTCCTAACCTGTGACCTATGTTTTATTGTTCTGACAGGCCAAGAAAAAAATAGTGTCTAATATTTACAATGACAGGGTGTGTACGTTCAAGAAAAATATATAGTGCGTTCATCATGATTCCATTCACTCCAAAAAGTCAAATACTGGGCTACTCTCAGTAAGGTTCCTGAGAAAAAAAATATTTGTTGTAGGAACCAAAAGCTGAAATATGTAGTGGGACACAAGAATCTAACAAAAACAAAACATTTTACCAACATGATAAAACATTATCACAATAAAATATTGTGAACTTTGGGAACTTTGCTTCTAGGGTCTTTACCAGGCCACTAGGTGGTCACGTTGGACACTAAACTGAAAGGCTTTAAGAAACACTTACAATTTTTTGATCTTTGAAATACTGTCATTTTCAGGACTTAACCTGGGGATATGTTTTCTGTGCAAGACTTTTCCTGTGTTCTGGTACCAATCTGTCATGTCATACAACTACTGAAGACATAAAACACAAATCATTTTAACAAAAACATGAGCATACAGCATCTAGAAGTTTGGAGTGTCCATTTTACAGATACATTTTTAAAATGGAGGACTAGGGAGTGTTAACAAAACATATTAAAAGGCATATACTTAAAATACTGCCAAGTGGCCAAAAGTTTTCCGTCAACAAATTCGATTTTAAAGTATCTTTCTATCTGGCAATGGATGTCTTTGTCCCTTTTTTGAAGTCCTTACAATGCATAAAACTATTAAAACTCATACACAGGCTATAATAACAAAATAGTAAAAAAAAAAACAAAAAAAAAAACATTAGCTCTATACAAGAGCATTTTAAACATTTTATACCAGCAACACATTACCGTTAAAAGATTTGTTTGACGCCAAAGGCATGTTCTGATGAAAAAAAGCCGCCTGTTTTTTACATCAGCCATCCACTTGGTGAATCACTTAACAGCTGAATTTAACTTTCAAGACCTCAAGATTCTAGGACTGTCTGTTGGCAGATGAAGAGAAATAAATGCAGTAAATATCATCTACAGGGGTTTGCCAGTCCCCCTCTCACATGCTGCTTTTTAACTAATGCTGATACTGCTGCAGTGACAGAGGGGTACAGCATCTGGCTAGCACCCTATCCTCCGCACTACCACAACATAATCTACAGTAAGAGGAGGGGCTACTAAGTTAAGAAATAGTTAGAAACTAAGAGGGTCGGGTAAAAGGTAGGAAGTGTATATGGGCAGGGTTGGGGGCATTAGTATAAGGGGTTTAACATTTCTACCAAGGTGGAGAGGAAGGCAGGACTTGGGAGAGAAAAGGCATGCTATCCATGGGCCTCATGGCAATATTGAGGGGCCCGGTAATATTCATGGACATGGGGGAGGTGATGGCCACTGGGTGGGCAATATTCATGGATGCTGATGCTGGGATGTTGACGGAGGCCAAGTTGACGGGGCCTGTAATGGTCACTGGGTGCTGTAGGTTGACTGGAGAGTGGATGTTGACCGTGCTGGTGGTAATGTTCATCTGGGCGGCGATCGTGACCGGGTGGCTAGCATTGCCACGGTTCATTGCAGAGGTGATGGCAGCAGAGTTGGTGACGGGCGTTGCAGAATTGTGAATGTTGCTACCATCTGAGCAAAGACACAGAAACAGAGGAGAGAGAAATAAAGAGAGACATAGAGAAAGTGAGACATGAGAAACATATGAGAGAGAGAGAGAGAGAGAGAGAGAGAGAGAGAGAGAGAGAGAGAGAGAGAGAGAGAGAGACAGACAGACAGAGACAGAGAGACAGAGAGAGAGAATGTCCTTTCTTTCCTGATAAATCAGGAAAGCCAACACACTCCACAGCTCCATAGGATTTGGGTTACGTGGGCTAGTCACTGCAAAAAGTACATACCAGACATGGGTCAAAAACTGTTTGCAAGTACTTGCTGTAAGCTTGATCTACTGTTCCCAGTACAATGAAATCAATAGATTGTCCCAAAAGTACAAGGTCTGAAGTAAATCTCATCTATGCATTTGACCCAGGTCACGTCAACACACACTGATGCACTCTTTAAACTGTGGTAGGATTCATATGAACCTACCTTGAGTGCGAGAGATGTCAATAAGGACTTGGAACGACTTATTTAAGACCTCTCCTACCGTCAACTCACCTGAGGGGGTAATTCAAAAAGCAGGATCAACGTGCTAGCCAGCTTACTTTCTTAATATTCTGTATAAATTCAACCAATGACAGACAACCGTCTTAAAACTAGAAACATTTCAAAATGTACACAACACTATCAACTCAACATCAGCGTTATTTATGAGTTGTGGTGTGAGTGGTAGCATTATTAATGAAATGGTGTTTATCAAAAGAGTTGTCTGGTTAACTTATTGATCCTGCTTTATGAAATAACACCCTAATTCCTGAATCGTCCTAAAGAACACACACCAAAAAGAAAAACATTCTCCAAATACTGCTAACTACCAAATAATAAACGGGCCACGTTTGCTGAATATAGCTCAGTGAAGTAAACAGTCAAATTTGGGTAGGGGGGTGGGGGGGGGTGGGTCAGGGTTGGGGTTCTGCTGTCAGCTACAGTATTACCTTTTCGTAGCCCTGAGTGGTTCCACTGCCAGTCACTTAGCCCTATTCAGAGATACAGACAAATGGGGGTTACAGATCGCAAGGCTGCAATTGCAGCGTTAGGACAGGGCATCATTTAGGCCTGTATGCCAGAGGGCGACAGCAACAGGACATGTTGGAATAAGGGCTGGGCTTCCACCTCAATAGGGTTCCATTCTTGTCAAAACAATAGACGGCCCATCCCAAAATTCACTAACATCTTAATAGCATATGAATCTAGGCTAATCTAAGCTCCTGTTAATGAAAACATGTTTCTTTGACAATGACCACTGCACTGAACTCTGAAGACATTTAACTTGGTACTCGCCAGACCAATAAGAAAATATGTCATAAATCCCTGATTAAGTCATACATTAACAGAGCTATCCGCACAGAGCTAAAAAAAAAAAAAAACTAAATGCAGATTGCAGACACATCAACACTTGAATAAAAGATAATTTTATCTTGGTATATGCCATTGCATTTCACTTTGGGGTAACTCATGTTGCAGTGCTAGTCTGCTATGTGCGTCAAGTACATTCAATTTGCAAAACCCTTTACATTTAGATTGTTTTATAACATGTCTTGCTCCAGGCTATCTATTTCTGTCAGTAGAGATACTCATCGGCACCTACACGTTTGTGAATGATAAAATAAGAACATCGCCAGCTAAATATTGTTGCTACTCAAGTACATTGTTGCTGAATTTGAATATAAATGGAATGCTGTGCTGCCTTCTACAACACAAATAAGTATATGAGACCAGAAAGGTTAAATGAAATAATAAACTGACACCTTGAAAGGAAGCAGATGAATGAAATGACATGACATATGTGTAACATTCAAAAATGTGAACTTTGTGAAACATGGAGGACAAGCCTTTTACTGGCCAGTATTGTTTTGAGTGTAGGAAGCTTTGGGATTCAAATAGATCTTAGATCCAAGTTCATTAAAGGTGAGCATATGATAAAGGAACCATGTTGGAAGGTGACATTTTTTCCAAGGGGACTTTCCTAACCAATGCCATGCCCCTACCAGACTTTGAGACTCCCCTTAGCCACTGTGTCAGAAGATGATTAGTCTAAACACCTTTCCCTTGGAATATGTGCACAAAACTATTCACATTTCCATTAGTAAAACCACCTTTGAAAATAATCAAACAATAGGAGTTTTAACCTTTAATCTAATTTGTGAATCACATCAGTTAGTGAACATGTTGTGTGCCAGTGTGTGGCCCCTGGGTCAGGAGGGGCTCGTGGATAGTGATGCCAATGGAGAGAAGGGGGATCATACCTTTGTTACAGGGGTTGTTGAAGCTAGCCTGCCCGTGTGTCTTTAGGTGACTGGTGATGTAGGCGGCGCTGAGCATCTTGCCACAGATGTTACAGGTGACCTTGCCCTCATGCCGGATCATATGGGAGCGCAGACGATCTTTGGTGGCGAAAGCCGAGGTGCAGGCCTGGAACAGTGCATATTCCGTCGTTATTTTTTATTTCAAATACAGCAAAAAAATAATATTTGTAGTAGTGCTCAGTTTTCACAAAATACACTTTTGACACTTCTTGTTTCAAAGAGGGCAGTGTTTCAAATATGTTGCATCTTAATACTGTAGTCATAAAGAGAGGTGGGAGGGACAGGAGGTTCAGAGTGAAATAGAGTGAGCGGGGTCTAATAAAGGTTAGTGTGAGGACTGTGCGCAAGGAGCATAACCTCTTACCGTTACTTGGCATTTGAAGGGTCTCTCTGAAGAATGAACATGCTTCACATGACAGCTTAGGTGGTCAGGCCTACAGTGTTAGAGGGATGAGAAGACCATGGGAACTAGGTTCACAACCTAGGTTACTGGAAACTAGGTTGCATTCACTATCCTCTCAAAAGGAGCTTAAGTTACCACACTACATAGGATATATTACATTAATTACAAATGGGTAAAAAGTATGATGTAGGATTGTTTAAAAAAATAAGTTACAATTGCTGTTCTTAATAAATCATGCTTGGTTATACATAATTTCAAATGTGTTGAATTTGTTAACAACCATGCGTTGAGGGCTGGCCTTTATTTTAAACAATATATACGTAGTTCATTAAGGAATAAACTATTCTTTACTACACAAGGAGTGCAACTACGTTTCCATGTATCTCACTAAAACAGTACCTTTCTCTAGCCCAAAGATTATGGACATCAAAACTTCTTAAAAAGTGTTAATTTTGGTCCATGGAGCCCACATTTGCTGATGCAAAATCAGTCATAACAGAGCAAACGGTACTGTAATACTACATTTTCAGCCAGTTGATTATCCTCATCTCTTACCAATAAAAATTCGACAGAACGATCAATAAAACTAAACCCTACCTTAATTCAAACCAAAATATTAGACAAATAGGCCTACATAACAAAATTAAATACTGTACATGTAGGCCTATCTTTATCTGAAGTATTGCACGAATGTTTGTCAATTCTTTTAAATAAAAAAACAAAACATGGAAAGGCAGAAGCCCAACCAAACTATCGAAGACTCAATTTTGCAACATGACATTCACAGTTGTTTTAGGCTACATAAATCCTGTCAAAGATGCATGCACCTCTCTGGGAACAACAGCTGTGAATTTTACCCTCGTCTTCACTAAGCAGCACTGAGCTCAACTGGGGCAAACCAAGCCAGACATTTTTCCATCCAACAAAGAGGAAGGAGAGTGTGGCGCAAAAATGTCTCTAAGGAGACGGTTTCACACTGGCAGGCTTTTCACAATGGTGAGCAGGCATCCGATCCCATCTTCTCAGGAGTGCAGTGGAGCTGAAAAGCTCACATTCCCCCCCCCCCCCTCCTCCTACTCGAGGATCCTTTCGTTTAAGCCTGCTACTGAAGGCCTCCTTAGTAAAATGGAAGTAAGGAGATTCCCTTCGACCTCAAGTCACTGTAGTCCTAATGATATCACCAAAACCCTTTTTGATGTTAAATTACAACTCTGTCTACTTCAACGCAATCGTGTCTTGGGGTGTAAAATGAGGCAGGAAAAAAAAAAAAATTCTACTGAGCATCTTAAGAAAAAAGGGGAGGTCTAAAAATTTATGGAATAAATCAAGACCAGTCAGTCAAAACACTACCATTGGGAGCAGGAGTGACACTGGAGGCCCATCTCTTCTGGTGCAGTCTGGCCCCTGCAGCAGTCTCTCTGTCCCGTGCCGTTCTCCCTGAGAGGGGGGGGACACGAGGGTCTACTATATGACGTACGCAAAGCTCCAGTTAAAATAATACAAGGGGCACACTGCTTGCATGTCATGAGCCGGTACTGAAACTGCATAGCTAGCATCTGTGGCCATGGTTCTGTTTGAACTACAATTGACATACAACTGAATTTATGTTTATTCTCTCAACTGAATCAACCATTTTTACATTGGAAATGGCCACTTTTATCACATCTTATTTGAACTAAATAATCTTATTTAATCCACTCAGAAATCAATCTTGTTATTCCATGATAAAAAAGCCATCTTCTTAGTTGGCTGGAAAAGTCCCCAAATTCTCTCAATTCTACTCATTCACCAAACTATGCCAATACCACATAATCACTTCCTGCATTCTAAATCACCTACATTTCCTCTCTAGTAATAGAAAATGTATTCAAGGAGGACAATGGAATTGCTTCATAATATTAAAGCAATGCAGCTTTGCCATAGGATACTTTTCTGGAATGATCCTCACTATAATAGTAGGCATCTCTGCATTTAGAAAATGTTTCAGATTCACATTGAATCTGTATGGTCATCTTAGTTAAAAGATAATAGTATCAAGCCTTTCATTGGCTGTTAGAGTGAGTAGGCCAGGTGTCCTCAATGGTCAGCCTAGTATTTAGCGTGTTTACTAATGAGCAGTGCTTGACAACCAAAACTTGGAATCTAAACCATCTAAAATGAACAAATTGGCTCTTTGAACCTTTGTTCTTAGCCTGATGGGTTGGCTTAAGGGTAGATACTTACTTTGCATTAAATAGTGGGAATATTGATCTCCGCATTTTTTGCATCCAAAACTTTGAAGCACATTGAAATGAAAGCAGTGACTAAGCACCACTCTACCAAGTTGGTGGTGTCAATGAATTTTAACTCACCTTACTCAAAAAGGACACAGCACTTAAAAATAATGCAAGTAGAGTACTTAAGAATTCCTTACATTTGATTAGCTTCATTAGCTACAATTGAAATTAAAAATTGGACTTTTAGTGTTGCAGAAATATTCAAGCATATAATAAATCTGGTATTCAGAAAAGAAAATAGGACCACATACCTCGAGAAGCCCTTCCCGCAGACAGAACAGATGTAAGGCTTGTGGACTCCACCATCATGTGAACGTACGTGGTACGTCATGCGGTCCTTCCTCTTGAACCTCTGCTGGCAGATAGGACACTCAAACGGCTTCTCATCGGAGTGGGAGAGCTTGTGGCGGTTCAGGTGGTAGACATCCCGGAAGGCCTTGCCGCACATATCGCAGCCGTGGTTCTTCTTCACTGGTTTGGCGGGCTTCTTGGGGAGACTCTGCTGCTGCGGCATGGGCGACATGATGCTGGTGGCCGTGGAGGCGGAGGTGGTTGCCGTGGTGAGGATGCCAGCTATGGTGGAAATGTAGGAAGGGTTTCCGCTGTTCTCACGATGTGGCACAGTGGAGATGAGTGGCACCATGGTGGGTGCCGTCTGCACCTTCTTGGGTCGCGACACCATCTTGATGCCCGTGTGGCAGGACTCGTGCCGCCGCAGGTGGTAGCTGTCCCGAAAGGCCTTGTTGCAGTAGCCGCAGATGAAGGGTGTCTTGGATTTGGGTTCCTTCTTCACCACGGTGATGCCTCCGCCGCCACCTCCGCCCGCGCCACTTGCCACATTGTCCTTGAGGAGTTCCGCGGCGCTGACGGGCGGCTTGTGGTCCAAGGGGATTGGCAGCACAGGCTTCTGGTCTGGCGGTTCGGCGCCGGAGTTGAGGAGCGGCAGAAGGCTGTTCTGGGCCACCTGGTGCTGGTGATGCAGGGCCTCATTGGCCTGCTAGAGGGAGGACACACAGCCATGCAGAAGCACATCAGTACACACACACCCCTCAAGGCTACTTCAGCAGCATGTAGCAAAGAGACGGAAGGAAGGGGGGGCAGGAGAAGAAGAAAAAATAAAAAAGAGAGAAACGTTTCTGCTCTATAGTTACCAGGAGACCTGATAGATCTGAGATAATCTTGGAAGAGTAATTTTCTGGTGGACATGACAGTAGACATTCCTAGCAAATGCATCCACGACTTTTTCCCCCACACTTTTGTTGAAGGGCCTATTTAGGTAGCCTGCTTTTATGTACAGATCTAATAGAATTACTTAGTGCCATAATTACGCGAGGCTACAGATCCCTGAAGCATGACAACGCCCGATGGAATATGATTGAATAATTTAACAGAATAATATTGGAACCAAATTATTGAGACCTTTATTTTATGAAGGCTAAAATGTGCTTAGTGTAATGGAGGAAACTACAGCTACCACACAACATGTAGCCTTTGAAATCCAAGGACTGTGCGGTTGAAACTTCTATGTCCTAGGACAGAAGGTGGCTAGGTTGTCACCGACACAGCTTTAAATATCATCAGAATTAGAAAGTGACTCAATCCTGGGACATCCCTGACAACAGCACCCTGATTTACAGGGGGGTTGGGATGCAGCTGTTCAACACGGTGCCGGATGACTAAAAAGACACAGGAGACATCATATTGAAACAGAATATTAAGTCTCTGCCAACTTTAAATCTAACCAACAGTGATTGCAACATATAGCATGATCCCTATCCTCCATCTCAGCTAGTTAACCTGCTTTGTAGGTGTTGGATCGTAAAGTTAGTCTCTTCCAGAAAATGTTTTCCCCACATTCAGATATCCACATGTGACAATGAGTTGTGAGGCATATTCTAGATGACGACAGTGAGCTAATCAAACATAGACTTATGCGTACATCCACCCCCACAAGCGCACACACAGTTTCCTGCCAGTCAAGAATCTAAATCTGTTGCATGTAAGGTGATCTCCCATGGTGATGGAGCTGATTTTTCATGTGACCAGTCCTCCACAGGCACAGTGTGTTCTAGCTGAGTTGAGACCAGCACAATCTGTACACTAACTCTACCTTTCCACTCATTATCCATACACTCTTGTGGAAGTTGTAGCCTTTTGAGGTGAGAAACTAACAGTGACAACTTGGGGGAATATTGCAAGGTAGCACCAAAAGTGTATGCAAGCGGTCTACCAAGTTGATTGTCCAATTCTTGAGACAGGTATACATATAACAGAAATTATGAGCAAATTTGCCTATGGTATATCAACAAAAATCTATACACCTTTTTGTAACAAAGTAGACATTTTTCATCAAATTTATGAAAAACTGAAGATAGAGAAAAAGAGCAGTGACAACTTCCCATTGCCTCATGCATCTTCTGAACGTCACACCTAAACTTGTGGTTTACCTATTGGATATAAATAGCTGGTTGCTTTCACTACAGTTTCAAACTACTTTCATGTGTTTTTTGTAAATTTAACATATTGGCCTAGACCACGAATCATCCTCAACCCCACAAGCTAGCTTATACCGATGTCCTTCCACCCTTTGGAGTGTGCTACATGTGTTTTTAGCTATGCCTAGCAGCTCTATGGCTCGCTTTGTCAGACCACAAAAATTGCATGTGTAAAAGGGGTCGCTATTGCAAATTCACACTTGTTCATTGTTGAGGTAACATTCAAATGAAGACTTGTGTGTCTTGATAAATAAAGTGGATTAATTCAAAGTAATGTTTACATTTTAAAGTGGTTCTTAAATAAAAAATCTTTATTAAAAACGTCATTAAAATGTATCAACAATCAGAGGTCGAATTAAATGTAACATATCATAATTAATCCTTCAGCAATTTCACCCAGCCCTACAATAAATAGATGTATGGCAAAAAGTTATAGGATAGGATCCTTGACCTTAGAACACAAAATGGTGCAGTCTTTAAGCCAATGCCTTGGCTAGATAACATGCCTGTAATCTTAGGTAGGAGCTAACAAACAACAATGATACATTTACACACACACTTTATTAAAGTGTCAGCCTCAGTAATAAAGTGGTGTAGACGTCATCTTAAGTCTGCAGCTGCCAGCATTGTCCAATTGGTCACAGCACCCCACAAAAGATAGGTTGATGGGAGGGGGCGGGGGGTTTATGAATAGCTTTGGTCTGTGACTGAAGAGACATTCACATTGTAACCAGCAGCCCTACAACGGCACAACTGAGGATCCAAAGACAGAGACAATCTTGTTCTTTTCTAATGACCGTAATGCAGGGGTTAAACACCTGACCGCTTGGCTTTTCAGGTTCAGCCAAGCATCCCGACCCGGTCAGTCGGTTAGGGGATGTGGTCTGGGGAGTCAAAAATGTTTCCTTTTGTGGAGGACACAAATACAAGCAGTGATGCACGCATGGCCCTCAGGGGGGGCCTTTGTCACAGCCGCTCTTCTGAATTCAGATACTCTACTTGTCTGCTAACCGAGTGCATGCTTACAGTAAACAACCACACAGTCTATTTGCATTTCAAGATTAGGAATGGTCATTAAAGCTGTGAGACATCACAGTGCTCCCCCTTATTAAAGTCATTTTTAACTGTACTTGGATTTACTGATGAAAACATTTCCTGTAGGCTACATAGGTCTGTGTGTGTGCGAACACAGACAGTCTGGGCCCTGCGTGTGTGTTTGAGATGACCAATCACAGACACTGTAGAGCAGGGAGAGCAGCCCGCTGTGCCTTCACGCTGCTCTGATGATTTTGATACAAATACACTCTGAAGGCTGAGGTCATTCCAAGATAAATAGTGCTGAAACTGAGTGGGGGGCGTGGAAAATAACCAGAAACAGCACACAATAAGAGCAGCCTGTTCTGTTTTCATTCATTCCGATACGGGCGAGGGTTTACAATGATGGGGGAGAATCTCATTCAATAGAATGTTAATCTGTTTGCATATCAGTGCGTCTCGAAGCCAGGGGCTGAGGCTTGAAATCCAATTGTTTTCAACAGGCCCACTTCTGCCCCTTCTAGCTAGGCCTTCATTCTAACCAATGACTATAGGCCTAGTTTAGTGCTATGACTAAATACCACTCTTCTATGTGAGGATATGATACCAGCTACAGTGCGGTGCTGGCTAACACCATGCATGCAGACAAGTGACACCCTTATTACATCCCTTCAATTACTGTCACAAATTTACTTCTCATGCAAACCTCCTGGAATACACCACAAAAAAATTAAAAACAAGTTGCACTTAAGTTATTTGCAGCAGAGTACAAAACTGTCATTTACATGCACTTTAAGTGAGAGAGACTCAAAACCCCATTCCTCTTGAAGGGGAAAATGTAGGCATTTATGAATCAATCTGATCAGATGCAGGAGGATTACGACACGCCTGTTAAGAGCATGACATATATTGACAACCCCCCTCCTCTTTCAACTACATCCAGCAATACAACGCCTAGAGAACAATAAGTGACGCAGGCTAGACTGGAGTACAGTCTCATTAGATGGCTCATCACATGCAGTGAATGAAAAAAAAAGACCCAAATAACAAACATGGTTTCTAATTTCCTCCACTTCATTGCACCAGATTCAGGTATTTCTGCCTTGTTAGCCAGAAAATAAAACCATCACCATGGATCCTCAGCCCCTGCTAATTAACTGAAAACAGCTGCACCACTTCAGTGAGAATGGAAAGGAGATACAGCTTTGTGCCAGCAATGCAATTAAATGGAAAGCTACAGAAATAAAGAAGTTACAACCTGCACTGAGGTCCTCGGTTCTCAAGTGTAAATTTGACCCCAAAAAGTGCGTTAAGTTACTACCATTTCAAAAGGAGTAACAATTTCTGTACAAAAATAGCAACGGGCCATAGCTCTTAGTTGGTGCAATTAAAGTTATGAACTGTGCCATCATGGGCGACGATCACGACGCGTCTCTGCCTTCCCTGTACCAACTGTTCTTGTGTCTGTCAGACCATATGCTTTTAGCCCATGTGGAAGATGCATACGTACAACGTATACAAACACGATTTAAGGTATTTACTATACCTGCAGAGGAGTTACTTTATTTATCGACAGACAATCTAATTTGGGGTCTTTAGCTGTATGAATGTTAAGATACACTATATCTATTATCTAATTTATATGAATTCATTTCAAGATGGAGAATGTTTGACAACACATTCGCTAATCTTTGATTGACGCCTCGCTAACCGCTGAAACTGGTTCTGAAAAGGTGTCCATGCAAAGACTAACCACCAAAAATCTCAGACATGCACGGAGCAACGAGGTTGCAATGGTCAGCTAGCTTGCCGCCGCCGGAGCATAATGCATACTTCGAATTCTTTCTCCAACCCGCGCTTACATATTGAGGAAAAGGCTGAGTGTAAATGGGAAAAAGGGGGGAAAGTTTGTAATCGGAAATGGGGATTATCTCCTTCCCTCCTCGTGCCCAGTAATTTCGCTCATTATTAACCAATATCCACTGCTTAAAGTAATTCCACTGATACCGCACTTCAAAATGTATTCATTTTATAACCCCACCAGTCATGGCTTGCTGCAAGAGGTGTTCTTGCGACGTTATATTGAAGAGGCAAGCTAGCCGCTAGTTTGAGCTAGCTATAGCTAGCTTCCAAGCTTGCTAGCCCAGTTAGCTTGCTAGCTAATTAACTAGCGCGGGCATTAACACTTGCTCATTCCTAGATTAACGGTACGCGTGATTCATTTTCATCAATAAACATTTATAATGGTGATCTTAAACAAGAATAGTCAAAATAAAAATATCTAGAACACGGACGATCGAATTCCCTCTCCTCGTCATCCATAAACCTCACACAGCTGGAAGTCTGGGATCTAGCTCGCTAAATGGCTTGGCTAGCAGCTTCCATGCTAGTCATTTCGCAAGCTAGCTAGGGCTAGCTAGCTAACGACCATTGTTTTGCTTGGGTAGCTCTCCATGATTCCTACGCATCCAATCTTAATAAGCAAGTCCCCGTGGTGAAATAAGAGGGGAATTTGAATGTTTTTTCTAATTTCCCAATATTCCAACTCTTACCTGGAATAAAAATGTACTCCAACTCGGTTCCATCGCAACACTTAAATTCTCCAGGAAACCTACAAGGAATAGGAATCTACAACAAAGCAGCTAGCTAACATGGCAGCTGCTCCAACTTCCTGTAAGCCTCCGC
Source organism: Osmerus mordax (assembly GCF_038355195.1). Lineage (NCBI taxonomy): Eukaryota > Metazoa > Chordata > Actinopteri > Osmeriformes > Osmeridae > Osmerus > Osmerus mordax. The sequence continues at coordinate 11,090,120 of NC_090060.1, forward strand.
TCCGGGCTAAACCATTTTCAATGTGGACTTTTTGTGGGATGTGAGGGATTTCAATTTTTTGGAAGATACAGTAGACACATTCGCTAAGTTAGTTGAATGTATATTTTGTTAATCATAGGTATATATGCGTTACAATTATACAACCATACAGTAACATTTGTCAGACTTATAACAAATTTATGAATCAATGCATTTAGTTTGCACCGTGGTAAAGGGCTCTGGGTAAAATAAGACGAGTTGGTTTCTTATTCGCCGCTTCTTATTCTCAAGTGGGTCTACCTTAAATCACAGCTAAACTGCTATGATGCGAAGTGTGTGCAAATGTGAGCAAACACAACAGCAACATGTTGATCTCATCTATAAACAATTTAAATTGTTTTACGATATTCCGCAAAAAATAACTAGGCTTTTGTTCTATATTATGTTTTTAATATTGGCATGTGGTGTGGAGGGCATAAATGCAATATTCTGCAATGTAAGCTATACAATGGACTCAGTGGGCAAACTTTCTTTAAAGGGAGAAATAATTACATGAACAGAATTAACTCCATCCCATTTAGATACCAATACGTGTGATTTAATCCATTGTAACCAATGTAATTGGTCTCAGGAGGGACAGGGAACAATTAACCCCGGTTGGGTAACCTGTAGTCAGAGTAGTATAGGCTATATGATAAGAGTGGCTATCCTTAATATTCTCATTACTATGTTTTCACAGGTAGGGGGTTATGAAACAGAAGGGAGAAACGCAGTGACAATCCGTAAAGACACATTATTCGGTTGAAGGATGGGCTGTTCACTCCATGCATGTAATTAGTTTTTACTGGCAAATAGAACATAGAGTAGGCTAACTAAAGGTTATAGACATTGGACTATACTTTGAGCTGTCTTAAAAAGCATGATAAATATGATGACATATGTATCAACAAATGAGACATCAAAGCATGTGTTTGAGAGGGGCGGAGAGATAGACCGGCAATTTGTTAAAATCAAGCAAATCATTTGGATTTCATCAAACAGGATAAGTGGTGAGAATTTATGTCTGTGACATCCAGTCTTGTCCAGTAGGAGGTGATAGTGCACCTAAACGTTGGTTGCCATCCTCTATAAAGCACCGCAGAAGAGTAGGAGCAGGAAGAAGATTTCATTACTGTTATTGTGGTCGAGTCCCTTATCATTTTTGCGTTCTTATTACCGTATGGTCTTAATAGCGTCCGAAGACTGGGTTAGATGGTGTGAGTTTATTACCCTCTTTGTTTGTTAAGACAACTATCTAGTTAGCCAGCTAGCACTCGCCAAGCTACCCTAGACAGATGCGCCAAGGTAGCTAGCTATCGTTATCTAGCAAGAAATCGCAATGACTGTTTTCGTCCACAAACGTGCTTTTATGTTTGTTTTTACTAACCGAGCTACCCTATGTAGCCTGGTTGATACTGTAATTGAAATCATATTGGTGGTTGATCAATCGAACCGTGTAGCTGTATACCATATCGGATGAATTGCACAGGCTAGCTTGTTTAGATTAGCCATACCTAATTGTTAGCTTGCTAGCTAGCTGTTTGTACGGAAATGCTGATCTCACATGCTTCGTAGGACCCATCCACCGATGGAAAGGGGGACGAGATGTTGCTTGCTAGCTTGCCACCCATTTAAAACAAAATGATTTCAAAAGCGACTTTTTCAAAATGTGTCTGCTTGGTATATAAGAGACGAAGATTAATGTCGAGACTTATGGTGACTGTGCAGGTGGCAATGGCGGAGCGCCGTGTGGAGTGCTCATGGAAGAAGCACATCGCAGAGCAGCTGAAGCAGAGAGACCGTGTGCAACGACAGGCCTTTGAGGAGATCATCCACCAATGTCAGTTGGATCACCTGATGCACATTAGAACCAAGCACGCTGATCATTTTATGTGAATGTGGTGTCATGAAAGGATGAGAAATTAGTTTGTTTGTTCCAGATAATCGTCTGTTGGAGAAGTCAGATCTACAAACTGTACTCTCAGAAAGATATCAAACTGACAAATATGACCTACAGAGCAGACATGAGGCCAGGTAAGCAATGGTCATGGAAGATTTCTGTAATCAGGTAATGAGATTATACACAAATTGGAAGCCTTCTAACGTTGTGATTCGTTTCCCAGCCCAGGGGCAGACACCACCCGTAATGATGCCTTACAGCAGGAGATGGCCCAGATGAGAATCAAACATCAGGAGGAACTGACAGAGCTGCACAAGAAACGTGGCGAGGTTAGCCATTTCATGCTTGTCTGTCTTCCAGTCTTATCACAGTACACATTTATCATTGAGATGTATTGCATGTTTGCCTTTTGAATCCCTGGTTTTTCTCCTTGCTCAATACCAAATGATTGGAAATGGCAAGGCAGGCTGGCTAAGAACAGGCACAGGAATCAAAGGCTTCACTTATTTCTAGGTGACCTTATCACTCACAAGACTGCTGCTGCCCTGTCCAAAAGACATGGACACTAATAACTTGACTATGAAAGATCAGGCCAATATGCATGTGGTCAGTCAGACATTGAACAGACTGTGCTGTATTCGCTTTGGGGTGGCTGATATGCATGTTCTTGTTGATCATAAAGATGTCCTTTGTGATGTGTTTCTGTCTTGTCTGTGCAGCTGGCCCAGAGTGTGATTGAACTTAATAACCAGATTCAGCAAAAAGACAAGGAGATCCAAAGCAATGAGGCCAAGTAAGTGTACTCACAAGCTGTTCATGCATTTCCCATCGGCATGTGATTCATTTTACACTCAACACTTCCCCAAACGACCCTCACCTTCGTCCTTGTCTGTGGTAGGATGCTGGAGTATCAGCAGCAGATAGCTAAACTGGAGGGGGATTGCAAAGAGCTACACAACTACCTGCAGGACCTGGAGAGGGCCAACCAGACTCTGAAGGATGAGTATGATGCCCTGCAGATCACCTTCAGTGCCCTGGAGGAGAAACTGCGGCGCACCACCGAAGACAACCAGGAACTGGTGTCCCGCTGGATGGCTGAAAAGTCCCAGGAGGCCAACCGGCTCAATGCTGAAAATGAGAAGGACTGTAGGTGAGTGCAGAGAAAGGTTCAGGGGTCTGCTCTGTGTCCCATGTAGTCATTTGCATGCAGAGTTTAATTTTCATTTCCTTTTTTCCATGTTAGACGTAGGCAAGCTAAGCTCCAGAAGGAACTAGCGGATGCTGCTAAGGAGCCACTGCCCTTTGACCCGTGAGTACCTTGTGCTACAGTGGCAAAAAGTTGCTCTCGGGTTTTTTTGTTCCCAGCAAAAACATTTGTAAAAATCCCTCCATGAGTCAGCACGACATCTGGTGTAAATTAGTTTTGGGCTTAAAGATACAGTAGCATCAACTCTGCAAATTTCTTATGTTTCTGCTGACTCATGGCCTGTCATGTGCCCTCTGCAGGGATGATGATATTGAGGTTGTACCAGAGGATTCTGGGAAAGTGCCTGGAGAGGCTTCGCCTAACCGGCCGCTTAGTCGTACTCCCAGGTAATACAAGGCGTCTTTGTCCTGTTAGAATTCCTAGAAGCATGAATGTGTAGCTACGTAGTTTCAGGGGTCCCCCCCCCCCCCTCCATGTAGTTGATAGTCCTCTTTCTGTTCCTGCAGTAAACGCATATCACAGCCTCCTCCAGGTGGTCTATTGGACTCCATCTCCAACATATTTGGGTATGTAACTGAGCACTAATCTTTGTGCAGTGGCCAGTGTACAGAGATCTTTCCTGCTCTGTGGGGTCTTTTGTGTCCTCGTCAGTGTATGCTCCCATGCTCCTCTCTGGGTGGGCGTGTCCATCCTGTTGTTGATGGCTTCTCTCTGTCTGTCTGCAGCGTGTCTGAGTCTGTGCAGCCTGGACTCCTCCCATCAGACTCCAGGTGAAATGCCACTGTGGTGTCAATAGGGCTCACAGTTGTCTGTGCCTGTAATTGTGTGTGCTAGAGGAATCTATACTAATGGGTTCATGGACTAATGGATCTATACTGATGGATGCTTTTGGTTTCATAGAAGACAGTTTCCCCAACCAAAGGGGGTTTGTAGACCAAATCTGGGATGACTAACACACAATGTGATTTATGTAAATGAATCCCAGAATGAAAGTGCATTTCAAATTGACACACAATGGATTTGTTTAGTGTCAATCAAGTTATGTTCCTGTTTTATGATTGGCTGTTGAGAGGCAGAACATAGAAATCTTGCGGGAACACAGGAATTGTAAGGCATTGCTGACTTGAGTGCATTTTGCTATGAGAATTCCTAAATGTTCCCTCAAGGCTCCCATAATGGTCTTGTTAGGTTTCACCTCATGTTGGCGTGAGTAATGTAGTTTTAACGGTTGCATAATTGTTATGAACTGACCTGCTTATGATTGAGGTTTTACTGATGTCTCCTGCTTCCATCGCTTCCTGACAAGATGCCCCTCTCCCATTGCTCTGCTTCCCGACCATGCATTGGACTTCTATGACCATTGCATGTTGAGCAGTGAATTCTCCAAACATGCGTGTGTTTCCCTTCTCCTCTGTGTGGTTTTAACTGGAAAGGTAATTAGCTGAAGGGTGAACAATGTGCCTCCTTGCTCCACAGGCGTCGTCCTGGCAACTCCTTCAGCTCCTCACCTGAGAATGCCGAAGCTCCGTCTGGGGTGTGTGCGGAAGTCCGTGTGCCCTCGACCGCACTGCATGTGTTTGTACGTACCCCAATTTCTTTGACACACTTTTTTTTTTGTCTGCCCACAGTCTTGAGCATGTGGTTCTTTCAGAAGCTAAAGGTCGATGATGAGATGTAAAAGGTCTGATTGCCCAAGTCCCTTCCCAGCCCTTAAGCTCCCAGCAGCCTCTTTTCTACCCAGCATGCTCTAGTTGTGCAGCGTTGGACTCGGGGGCTGCTGACAGACATGATGACCATCATAGTTTGTGTTTCTTAGAGTACAGTGATTCACAGTTATGATGGACATCTGACACAACCAATCACGATGGAGTATGGTGGCATGGGAATGGGATAGGTAGATGATCTCCAGTTTTCAAGCTGAGACCTGAACTTGACAATGTTACAAAGACTATCAGGAACTTCAACTGACTAGGAAGGAAATATTTTTGGCTGCTGTTTTTCACTTTTCCTCTCCCTACCTAATGGCCTTTTATAGAGCACCTGTTTGTGTGTGTTTGTTGCAGGAGGCCCATGACGGGGAGGTGAACGCAGTTCGTTTCAGTCCTGGTTCTCGAATCTTGGCCACGGGGGGGATGGACCGTCGGGTCAAACTATGGGAAGTGGTCTCAGGTGTGTTCAGTGGTCTGGATTGTGGCATAGTTTTTCTACGGAACATGTTTTCAGGTATTATGGTCGATGATGAGATGTAAAAGGTCTGATTGCCCAAGTCCCTTCCCAGCCCTTAAGCTCCCAGCAGCCTCTTCTTTACCCAGCATGCTCTAGTTGTGCAGCGTTGGACTCGGGGGCTGCTGACAGACATGATGACCATCATAGTTTGTGTTTCTTAGAGTACAGTGATTCACAGTCATGATGGACATCTGACACAACCAATCACAATGGAGTATTGGGCATGGGAATAGGATGGGTAGATGATCCCAAGTTTTCAAGCTGAGACCTTATTCAGGAAACATAGGGAATTGATGGTAACTTTATCTTGCTTGAGTTTTATCATCTGTAATAAACCACTGTTCTGTCTTTTCAGGTCGCTGTGAACCCAAGGGTGCGCTGACAGGCAGCAATGCTGGTATAACCAGCATCGAGTTTGACAGTACTGTAAGTGTAATTATTGTGTGCAGCTTTGGTTTCTTGTCACAGTGTCTGCGGTACACAGTTGTTTTATTTTATTCCCATTTCATTCTAACAGCAGGATAGTAATAAGGTGTTTGTTTATAGGGCTCATACTTGCTGGCAGCCTCCAATGACTTTGCTAGCAGGATCTGGACTGTGGACGACTACAGACTGAGGGTGAGGAAAGACGAGATCCAAATTTATTTTCTTGAAAATAAAAAAAGTCCACCCGTTAATGTCAGATGTTCATGGTCAATGATGAGATGTAAAAGGTCTGATTGCCCAATTCCCCTACCTGCTGCATGCAACTCCCAGCAGCCCCTGACCCCTACCCAGCATGCTCTAGTTGTGCAGTGTTGGATTCAGGTACTGCTGACAAACAGGATGAGCAGTCTGTGTCTCTCAAGAAACAAAGATTCAGTCATGATGGACATCCAACATAACCAACCATCAAGGAGTTGTGGGCCCTGGTATGGGGCTGGGCCACTGATCTCAAACCTGTGCTGAGACCACACCATTTCCTCCCCCCTCAACAATGAGTCATTCTTGGGCTGTGACATTCATTGTTGTTGCTCTCTCGTTTTGCAGCACACGCTCACGGGTCACAGTGGAAAGGTGCTCTCTGCCCGCTTCCTCCTTGACAACGCACGCATCGTATCTGGAAGCTATGATAGGACGCTTAAGCTGTGGGACCTGCGCAGCAAAGTCTGTTAGTATTTTTCCCAGCATTCGTCCTGCTCTTAGTTTACTTTTTTGGTTTGTTTTTCTTCCAATTCTACTATTAGTCTTTTGTTGTTGTTGTTGCTCTAATAGGTATGAAGACGGTGTTTGCTGGCTCCAGCTGTAATGACATCGTCTGCACCGAGCAGTGTGTCATGAGTGGTCACTTTGACAAGAAAGTACGCTTCTGGGACATCAGGTAAGAACCCAGCGCTGTGTCCATTTAGCACGCACACAACTGGAGATGAAAACATGGGACTAATTGTTTATTCACTGAAGTCCTAATGAAGCGAGTGTGTCTGATGGCCGGCTGGTGTTGGTCCTGCAGAGCTGAGAGCATCGTGCGTGAGCTGGAGCTCCTGGGCAAGGTCACGTCTCTGGATCTGAACCACGACCGCACCGAGCTGCTCGCCTGCTCTAGGGATGATCTCATCAAGATCATCGACCTGCGTACCAACGCTGTCCGCCAGACCTTCAGGTGGGGATGGTCGTGGCGCTGGGATGCTACTAGGGGACACAACAAGGTTAAAATGGTTGTTGTCTACATACAATCTAATGTTCTGTCCTTTTTTCCTCAGCGCTCCGAACTTCAAGTGCGGAGCTGACTGGACCAGAGTGACCTTCAGGTGAGTGTTCACCATTTGGTGCCAAAAGCCTTCACATGGCTGTAGTTGAGATGGTAGATTAAAACATTTTACTCTTCTCCCTCCCAGTCCTGATGGCAGTTATGTAGCAGCGGGCTCTGCAGATGCCACCCTGTATGTGTGGAACACACTGACAGGGAAGCTTGACCGCACGTTAGACAAGAACCACAGGTTTGTTTGAGCAAGACTTCTGTTGATCACTGGTAACTGTGTAACAAGAGCACTCATCAGTTCATTGGCTTGAAATGATAATGTTTGGGTCTGTCTTTCAGCACTGCCATCAACGCTGTTTCCTGGTCACCGTCTGGAGCTTTCGTGGTCAGTGTGGAGAAGGGAAGCAAAGCGGTTCTCTGGTCTGACATGTGATTGGCTAAGCTCTGCTCCGGACATTGGGTGGCTTATTGACCTGACTGTAGAATGGAGATCTAGACATTGGACAGGAGGGAGTCTCGTAGACCTACCCACGTTGCGCTGCACACTGACACTGGACTTTAATGTGTGCATATTTCTAAGACATGGGCCTGATTGTCCCCACTGGACACAGTTTCAGTTGACACTAGGAAGCAGCAATGAATAGGTGTTCCCCCCCCCCCCAAAAAAAAAGACAAAGCCCACGAATATGGAGAGAGTATTCTCCCAGTGAACATGATCATATATCAACTCAATTTACATGATATCCAGCACTGTCAATTATATCACCTATAAACCGGATATATGAAAGATTATAAAGCCGTTATTTTAAACTGAGCTGGGTTGTCTGTTTTTACAGCATTGATGTGTATATGGTTAACCATTACCTTTTGGAAGGAGAGGCTTTTGATGTAGACGTCTGTGTGCATTTGGGTTTCATTTGAGTTCAATTTCCTGTTTTGAACTTAACAAAATACATATATTTGCATTGTCCACTGCTAGGGGTGTGTTCTGTAATGCTAAGCTACCTAAGGATGTGTAATTGTCACCAGCCTGTTAGAAACGTTGACGTGAAAGCATGCTTGCTAGCAGTCTAAATGGGTAAGCGATATTTCAACACATGCATGAATAAGACTGTGCCAATCACAAAACGGTGCCCTCTAATAACACTAAAACAAAGAATGACTTGGCGATACGTAGCTCACTGACGGCTTCGAAGTTGGCACTGAGGATCAAAAACTTTCAATTATATTTATGCTGCCGTATTGTTTCCAACAATGTTTTTTCCTGTCATAGTAAAAACAATGGTGAGTCCTTGTGAGGTTTGTAATATTTTCTGGTATTGCCTAACCAGTAGGAGTGTGTATGACAACTGTCTTTAATTCAAAATTTCTCAAACCGTCAACCAATTGTTATCCAGTTAGTGTTCACACATTGGGATGTTTGATCTTTCCAGGAAACTGCCTCAAAGAAATGCATTGTGCTCTTAAACTTGATTCTGTTTCACACTCCATGGCGCTTTTTTATTCTGGCATTCACAATCCATAGGATTTTTGATTCACAAAATGTACAGTTTGTGTACCTCACTACATATCAGCTACCAGTGTTCTTCTGTACAGGAAGTCCTGGCCATAGAGGGCAGTGTGACATGACCTGATTCAGCTTGGCTGGATATGGTTCAGAGACGTTTGTACTTGTTACCTTCCTAAGGAAATAAACATACAAACATAAAACTAGAGAAGAGATGGATTCTGGTCTTCTGCCCCCCCCCCGTATCACCACGAGAACAGTACCAAAATCTGGTCTTCGGTGCCTTGCAGCACTCAACTAGCATTAATCACGGTTTTGTGTCTAGTTTTTGCGGAAGTGACCCGGGCATTGATCCTAAGGAAAGAGACATTTTTACCGCCTTGATAATGGCTGATTCTCTGATCTCCTTTCGACTGAACGAGGGACGGTGTGCTGCTGATCAGCTGTCCCTTCCCCTTCTGTGATCAGCAAAACGATTGTAAAGCTTAAGTTATGTACATGTAAATGAAAGTTCCTCTGTATGTTTTAATGTATGCACACTGAAAACGTGTGGAAACATGACTGTGTCTTTTTCTGTGGGGAAAGAGGTTTTTGTCAACCCTAAGATGAATGAAATGTAAGAAACTGAACTAAACATTTAATGTACAGTATGTCCGAGGTCTTTTACAGATATGGGGTCAGATATATAGCTCCTGTTGAATGTTCATAAACTCTTTGAAGAGATTGTAGTGAGTCATTTTCCGTTCCTTAGTGTAATCTCATTGGTCTCCCTGCTGATGTCAGCGACCAGACTGCTGAGTTTAACAACAAGGTATTTACAGCTTAGTGTCTTAACACAACTAGACATAACTGTATTGTAGTGGGCATTGGCTAAGCCACATTTTTTAAATGACAGTGAACAGGCACCTAATAATCAAACAGCTGGTTTGCCAGAGCATTAACATAACTGAGAAATCTTATCCATCAAGGTGTATTGACAAACCAACATATTTCACTATCATAATAAACTGTCATACAACAGTCACTTTATGAGTATTCTATAGTGTCAATAGTTTTGTTAATATTGTGAGATATTTTGCAGGGCTCTACTTCAAGGCTGTTGTGCTTTTGAGGATTATATCATTGTGCCTCAAGTCTTGGGGCGCCTAATCACGTTGACGGAAGGAGCTGACAGGAGTGCATGAGTAAGACGAAGCATTTAAAGAGCATAGGTATATAGTGGGGGAGGGAGAGGGCGTGGTGATAGGTTTAGTCAGACAGATTATAAATGCAGCAACATGGATCTGCACTGCACTCTTCTTTATACTGCAGGGCAGTCAATCAGTCCAAAGAGTTTGGCCAAGAAGAGTATCTGATTCATTTTGTCTGTGGGTCTCGAGAGGAAATCAAGCAATGAGTCCCAAAGCTGTTATCTTCAAGAAGCTCTCCCGAGACAAGTCGGTGAGTTTCCCTCCACTTACCAGCTGCAGTAGGAAAACAAGAAATGCTTTAGCTATCCCCAAATAGTTTTTTTCCCCTCATCTGTGTGCATATCACCCCTTGTGAAATCTGTCAGTGTGTTTTTCTAGTTGTTCTCAGAGCCGTTTTTTTCCCCATAAAGCCATAGCTTCATTTTGTGTCTTTTTCAGGTGGGCGTCTACATGGCGAAGAGAGATTTTGTGGATCGTTGTGACTCTGTTGATCCCGTGGGTGAGTTTGACCCCTGGCCAAACCGTTGTAGGGGACATTTAAGTTGCATTTTTTTTTTTTTTACTGATCAGTTAATTACCCCCCCCCCCCCCCCCCCCCCTTGTCATTCCTTAGATGGAGTTGTCCTGATCGATCCTGTGCAGGCCAAAGGAAAGAAAGGTTAGTGTCTCATCATCTGAACTGATGAAAATGTAGCCAGTGCTTAACAAATGTGTTCTGTGCCCCAGATGGCAGACTTGTGACTACTGTGCTCTTCTCTCGCCACCTAGTGTACATCATGCTGTCCTGCACGTTCAAGTATGGCCGTGAGGACCAGGATGTGCTGGGCATGATCTTCCGCAGGGATATCTTTTTGACCACTCGTCAAGTCTACCCTGACCTGCAGGACAAGGAGAGAAGCACACACACCAAGATACAGGAGAAACTCCTTCATAAACTAGGAGACAATGCTTTCCCCTTCTTCTTTGAGGTGAGAGCCAGCAGAAAGTACCCTACTACAGTATAGTTGCAGTCAGCATCGCTATACTGGACAACAATAAAAGGACCAAGCGCTATACTTAGAGAATGTACCGTCCTCATGGGGCTATATTGTCTTTCAGTTCCCAGACAACCTGCCTTGCTCAGTGTGTCTGCAGCCTGGCCCCCTTGATGTGGGCAAACAATGTTCTGTAGAGTTTGAAGTGAAGGCTTTTTGTGCTGAAAGTCTTGATGAAAAGGTCCAAAAACGGTATGGACAGACACACAAACCACTCCTCAAGTAAATCAAAGTACTTGGTTTGTCAGGTGACGAGTCTCCACCATTGTCATTGTCTGTCTGTGTGTCTTTCTGCAGGAGCTCAGTGCGTCTGGCCATCCGTAAGATCCAGTACGCCCCTGAGGACAGCAAAGTGGTCCCCACTGCCGAGACCACCTGTGAGTTCCTCATGTCTGACAAACCCCTACACGTGCAAGTCAGCCTGGAGAAAGAGGTCGGTCCATCAGCAGTCACTATGATCAAGAGTAATGGGAGACGTCAACAATGGTTAAATAATGGAACACAAATATAACTCAAATATAACTATTCAGTATGACTCTTTATCTGCAGACCTATTACCACGGTGAACCCATCAATGTGAATGTTGACATCACAAACAGCTCTAATAGATCAATAAAAGACATTTCTGTGTCAGGTGAGAATATTAAACCACATCAAAGACCGTTTTTTTTGGTGACTTTTTATCCAATGTAGGGAACATTTCCTTCATGTCCATTTGTCTGCTTACTTTCACAGTTGAGCAAGTGACCAATGTGGTTCTTTATTCCAATGACAAGTATGTCAAGTCTGTGGTCAAAGAAGAGACAGAGTAAGTGTCACAAACATATTTTGTTATTTAGTTGTTAACTTGTCAAAGACAAATAAGAAGTCACAATTCCAGTGAAGGAAATACAAATCTAATCTTATAAATTATTTTTACAGAGATGTAGTACCTTCTGGCACCAGCTTGAAGAAGCAGTACACCCTTCTGCCTCTGTTGGCTAATTGCAAGGAGAGACAAGGTCTGGCTCTAGATGGCAAACTGAAGCATGAGGACACTAACCTAGCCTCTACAAGCATGTGAGCAACCAGACCAGATTTACACACTCCACAGACATATTAATTTTGATTAAACCTAATCAAACAATACTGTTGAATGAACTATTTTCCTCTCTTTTGGCCTCAAAACACCCCTTTCTCTCTTGCAGTGTAAAAGATGAAGTGCTAAAGGAGGTACAGGGAATGCTCGTGTCCTACAAAGTAGTGGCGAGACTCATTGCTACAGGGTATGGGTTATAATTCACCACCTCATGCTCATATCTTGTAATGATTGTTTCGAATCACATCACACTTCTTCATCTAATAATTTTCTTGTCCCTTATTTCCTCAAAAGAACGGTCGGATCTAGGTATGGATTCTTTCTTCTTTTCTTCATACAATGTGTATATCCTAGTCACTAAAATCTGTCCTTCAAGCTGAATGGAGTGACATCTTTGTTATTTTTTTGATTTGTTATTTTTTAGTGATGTATCACTTGAGGTTCCATTCAAGCTCATGCATCCTAAACCTGATCCAGGTGAGTAGATCTCCATCCACTCAGCTCTACCCCTAACACAATAACTATCAAGGTGTGAATACAATATCAAGTAAACAACAGGTAGATGCCCAGGTAGATAATTGCATTCAGATCACCGCGAAAGGCATTTAATCGGCTTTCCTTTTTTGCTGACATCTGTAGATCTATATCTATCCACTCCAATGTGCATTCAGCTAGCATTATGATGTCCACACACTTAATACCCGTCTATCCAGATTAGAACACAATGGCCTGGTGAAAGTAAATACCTAACTGATAATATTCCTTTGTCCTTTGATGATCACTTTCTTTTCCTTTTCCTTCTCGTCCGTCATACAGCCAAAGAAAGGTAGGACTCTATTTTTTAAATTGTGGAGTCATTGGTCCCAGTCTATGTGTGGTGTTGAATTCACTCTTTGTTGGAAGGTTTGGCCACTCTTCCTGACTGTATCACCAGCCGGTTCCCATAATTCAATATGGCTTTAATGTACTGAGCTCAACCCACCCAGTTCTAGAAGTTCTTATGTTGCTCTGACTTCACAATACAACGCTTTATGAAACACAGTATGAGTTGGGGAAACATTTCCTGATGCTGCTTGAGATGAATATGATATGTAGGGTGTTTTCAGTTATATGATCCAGTTTTATTATGACACGGCACAGATTTGGTAGAAGTTTAATTGCTAACATAAATATCAGTTTATGTGAGATGAGACCTGTGTTTTGTGACTTCTTGCAAACTGATCTGTCTGCTTTTCTCACTTTATCTCTGCTGCTCACCAGCGAGTCAGGTGATATGGTGTTTGAGGAATTCAAAAGGGTTTACCTGAAGGGCGTGATTGGGGATGATGACGAGTCTCCCACAGAGGCCTAAGGAGGAGGGGCTCAAAGGGGCACCAAGGGTCACCCACACTCAGCCATGGCCCCAACAGCAAGCACAGGCTGACGCAGCCAGACCTGCTGAGGACCATAAGGAACTGAGATGATTGGAGACCACAGAGAATAGATGCAGCTTTAGGCTTCTGGTATTACAGCCCAATAAGGTGGTAGCATGCACTATAATGTGCAATGAGGAACTGCAAACAGCAAGTCTTCAGCAAAGATGGTATTTCACCTCAAGTTTTGTTTTGGGCTGTTTAGTGTTTGTGTTTTTGGAACTGCAAAGGGGCCTAGTCATTTAGATATGGTGGTTTTGATGTTGAGCTTGTCCATGTTTGTTTCACATATTTCTGTGTGTTTGCATGGGAATAGTGTGCTAATAAATAAAATATTTTTACAATCTAGAATCTTGTAATTATTGTGAACAACGATTTTGAGCTAAATACTTATAAAAGTGCATTGGGTGCAATGCAGTCCTGCCATCCACTGTATTTTACACGGTTCATTCCCACTGCTGTAAAACTAAATGCATATATTAGTATGGTGTGGTTGTGAGTCAAACATAGACTGGCTCAGTGTTTTTTTAATTTCATTTAATTATTCATAGAGAACACATTTATTCATTATTTGAACATTTTATTTCAGATTTCAGAACAGTGAATGAAACAATCACCCGAATGCATTAAATACAATTCAGCATTATTATTAAATATATATCTTGGGCTTCTGCTGTGGTCTAACCCCTGTTTACTACAATAATGTAATTCTACATAAAGCGCTAGGTCTTGAAGACAATCATTAACTGTTCCCTCCTTCCTCTTTTCAGTTCCTTTCTTCCTGTACCTTTTACCAACAGTAAAGATGCGGCCTCGCCACAATAAACTGTACCATACCTCCTGCTATTGAGAACACCTTCACTCTCTTTAAACAGTCTCACATTACAGAGAAAACACTGAAAATAGACACACCTATACAATCTTGCATTCAATCTGAATGAGATGAACCCTCTTTGAACATTGTACTTTCCGACAGCTCTGATCATCTTACACTAACATTATTTTGTATGGAAAATGGACAAAGGACTAGGCAATAAGAGTGCGAATACACACCTGCTCTCTTCCACACTGAAACATAATCATCACAATTGCACATTTAAGACAAATACAAGATACACAATTGTGAGGGATGGGGTTTCTGAAGGAGCAACCCTACAGTTGGTATTCTAAAGTTCAACAGAAATATTGGATGGAGAATACAACTTTGATTCAAATTAGTGTTAGCAGAGTTTTGATTCTGCTGACAGTGAACACAAAAACTACAATGAACAACTTAGACTCAGAACCAAAATACTGAGGGGGGCAGTGACATTGGTGGAACTGTAGAATTGATCCTGCATAGTCTGCAGTTAGGCCTAGTGCTTGCTGTTCTCTAGTGTTCAAAGATTAAAAGGCTTTCATCTGAATAATCAGGTTTTTGGTTCATATTTTTGTATTGGCACTTGTATATTAGTGTTTGGTAAAGTTAGATCTATGGGGTGGGGGTGGGGGTTGGGCCTGGCATTTCACCCCAGGTGTATTGTCCTTTGGCCATGGGTACAGGGAAATCTCTGCCCATGGGCATGTCACAGGAGTCGGCATTCAGTAGAAAGCCAGAGAAGGTGCTGCTGGCCTCGCTGCTGGCATACATGCCGTTGGTGGTACTATCCTTGACTTGAATCCACACCCTGTCGCCCCTACTGAGGTGAAGCACTACCTGTTGGGAGGCTGTGCCCAAATCAGCTGTGTTAGTGGTCTTCACCACTGGCAGAAAGTTGTGAAAGAGCCCCACTTTTAGCACTCTCCCAAAGACAGTGAGGTGGTAGCTGAAGATGTAGGTGCCGTTGACAGGCGCTGTGTAAAGACCAGACTGAGGATCGTAATGCATCTGCCTGTTGTAGTGGACAAAGGAGAAGACTACAGGCGTGTTGGGATTAGGGAAGAGGGTGCTTAGTCCTACTGAGAAAGCTGACTGGACTAGGGGAGCACAAGGCCCTGGCATTCCCATCATTCCCATAATTCCGTCATCTCCTTTTAGGCCCCTGCTACCCGGAATTCCCTGAGGACCCACCTGACCCTGATCACCCTTTGCTCCCTGTAATCCCTGCAGTCCTGTTGCCCCTTTAGCACCATCAGTGCAGTTACAGTTTCCCTCAGGACCCTGATCACCTTTCTGGCCTGCCCGCCCTGAACCACCTGGAACACCTGGAACACCACTGTCTCCCTTAGGTCCCATGCTCCCTGTTGGTCCCGCTACACCAGGCAGCCCCCTGGCTCCTGCAGGTCCGGGCAGGCCTGGTAATCCTGGGGGTCCCTGGGCAACGTCACAAGCTTGGGGACACTGACCCTCATCTCCCTTGGGCCCCTGCCCTCCAGCTGGTCCATCCAGACCAGTCTCACCCTTTTCACCTGAAACAGGCGCCATCAGATCATCAGCAAGATTCCAAAAGCCAACATTCACTTTACTGTTACTTTAGGTTTACCTCAAGGCTATTGTTGTCTGTATATATATATTTTTGATATGTAGATAAAAATAAATATGCCCATTACATTTTGCTTCAACTGCTGCTGGCATGTGTCTTACCTTTGAATCCAACATCTCCTTTGGCTCCAGAGAAACCCAGGGGGCCTTTGTCTCCCTTTAAGCCCTCATCGCCTTTCTCACCTGAGGGAGGGAAACACAACCGACAAAAGACTTGAGACATTTGATCATCTATGTCTGGGTGGATGCTTTTCTTGCTGTCAGCAGACGTTTACTTTAATTGCCTCAGTATAATGAATGAGAAGACAGACATGGTGTTCTTTACCTTTGATGCCTGGCCTCCCGGTAAATCCAGGGCGACCTCTGAACCCTGTGAGACCTCTGATGCCGGGGCTTCCTGGCCTTCCTGAGATGGGGAACAGGGTGCAAGGCTGCCACTTACATTACGTAGCTTTATATCAACTGTAATTGTGCAATTGTAAATCTTATAAATCGTCGCCTAGAAAATTGTTCCATAAAATCATTTGTTATGACTACTATTGTTAGATTGTTAAACTGTAATGTACAATCAGTATTAAGTGGGGGAGATCCCTAATAAGACACTGCGGCTTTTCTTTTCCCCCATGCACGTTTCCTTTTACTGTTTATTGACATATGTATGTTTTTAGTATGTGCAAAATTAATAAAGAAAGAAAGAAAGTGATTTTTTAGTTGGTGGATTATTTTATCCAAAGCGACATTCATATAGTAAGTGCATGTAGTAAGTGGAGCAGATAATCAGCTTTGCGATAGCTACATACTTAAATGTATTTGAGAGTACAATACCTATGGTGGTACTTAACTAGGTGTTGATTGAACAGATGTAGATTATTTAGGTGTCAGTTACCTGGCAGGCCCCTGTCTCCTCTGTCTCCTTTGGGTCCAAGGGTGCCCTTGCAGCGGGAACAGATACAGAACCAAGGCACCTGGTCAGCTGGAGGGGGCACAGGGGAATCCAGCAGCATCTGGCAGTAGGTAGCGTCAGCGTTGCTATCCAGTCCTGGCTGATACATCATGCTGCCGTTAAACATGCCCTCATGGTCAATGAGCTCAGGTAAGACTTGCGCGGATGACAAGGAGAGCCCAAGCAGCAATCCAAGTAGAGTCTTCATTGCCTTGAGAGAGGAAGAGTGTAAGATTGATATCACATCGCAAATAGAGTGCTTACTGCTTATACATAACCATATGACACACTATGCTGGGACGTCAGAACAGCTGTCTAAAACATTCAGTAAACCTAGCGTCAATGCAGCAAAATAGTTCTAAAAGCTCTAAAGCTCTGAAGTCCGAGATCTCAAATATCAAATTCAAATATCAGCAGTCCTGATTATCACTCAGATAAGATTCAGACACAGTTGTGAACAAGGCTGTACATACCAGTCCAGTGGAGGATGTAGCCATCTTCATTGAGTTGGAATCTCTTGAAGTGAATATCTGACCATCAAGAGCACCCTTCTTATACACCTGTTGCCACAAGGCCCCTCCCAGCTCCATACCACTCTTGAGGATGGAGGCAAGCCCTGGCTCTTTGTGAACCTGTGAAAACTAGGGCTTCTGTTGTTTTTCCTTTCATGCATAAGATGACCTCATTAGGACTTTAGTCCACAACAGTTCACAACTAAAAGCAATGAAACCATGATCTTTCTCATGCACCAGTTATACAGCAGAGGTGTCGATGTTCATGTTACTGGATCCTGTTGGGACCCCTACAGGTATTATTTATTACCAGGTTTTGGGAAAAAGAATACCCACGTGCATTAGTTGAGGTCAACTATCAGTGGGTAATAATATAGTTCCCATAAGAAGCCACATCATCAGAATCAGAAAGGGTTTTATTTGCAATGAAAGTTCGCACATCATGTATATCTATATGTATTATTTTACATGCTGTTATGGTACTTAAGTATTTTTTTAATTATTGTTATTGGAGAGCATTTTGGCATAGACTCTCTTGTAGTCGTATTGTATTCGGCATAAACTCTCGTGTAGTCCTTTTTAATATGTTTTTTTTCTCTTATGTCAAATCCAGCGCTTTTCAAGGGACACATGCTGGAAGATCAAGCCTCATGATTCAGAATATTTAATAATAAACCTGATTGATTCATAGGTATCAATTGAGTATTTTTTTGAACACATTTTATTAATTTAGGAGACACTTTATTTAAAGAGTATAGAAAGTACAGAATTATCAGAAATGCATAGTTATAACAGCATAGGTTTAGCTTGCATAAAAATAACTTACATATACATTTAGCAGACGCTCTTATCCGGTGCTAAATGACTAAATGTAATGTAAATAAAATCCCACCTTCACAGTGTGTTGCTTAACATAAAAGCGTTTACTAAATAAATACATTACAAATATTTTGGTTGTCTAAATTAAGGAACAGGTCTGTATTTACTAGCTACAGTGTATCCACATTTCAGCTACCAGGCATTAATAAAAATGTATTTTTGTATGGGTGTAGTGGGATGATGGCAGTAATACTTATATGTTAGCAGGAGGCAGTTTGACATACAACTTCCCACTGAACAAGACACTACCTGAGTCCTTCCTTACCCTCGTTTTTAAATCATTAATATAAGGACACTCAACAACAATGCCGCTAAGTTGGCTGTAATGATACAGACTGAAGACATCAACAACATTTAGTTGTGTCTTTTTTTTGTTTAATTAGTACACTAATAAAATGACTCATGTCTCATATCACTAGATCTGGGCCATCGGTCCAGAACCATTCAAAGCTCAAAACCAGGGGTTTTGAGCTGCCATTGTCTGGGGATGAATCACTGATCCAGTGAGGAGCCATGGACCATCTGAGGGAGGATGTGGCCCCACACCAGAGCTTGAGCTGTGTTGTAAATAGTAAATATTTTTGCTAATTTCCTGCTTATGGAAACAGAGGACACTTCATTCACCTAGTTCTCCATAAGAAACAGATGTGAAATATGATCTCAACCAACAAGGCCAGTATACAAAAGGACTAATGTAGCCAAAATACCTACACCCTATATGTGACCTAATTTACACCAAAGAATACCGTTTCCCCAAGTCCGGTGGACCTTTGTATAAAAGCTTTTGTCAGTTTGTATTCACCATATTCCAATCCTGACTTTTGCTCTGAATTACTGATGAGTAAAGGTACAGATGTTATTCAACATGCTTAACCTCCAATTACTTCCTCCTTGGGTTTTATTGACATGGGTATATAATTACCCCATAGCTATCATATCACTAATGCATTTTTGAAAAACAGGAAACGAAGCCAAGCTGTTCACTGATATATAGGCTATGCAATTGATGTGAGCCTTTGACAGTTTAAATAAACCTATTTATAAAGTATCCAGTTAATATGCTTATAGGCCTTCATTATCATGATTTGTCATCAGAAGGTCAATTCCCAAACTCAATTGGTATTCACTGATGAGAGCTTACTGGTATAAAACCTTTATATGATTTATTGAAATGTGTTCCTGTGTTCCTACTGTGTGAAGTAGAACTTTACACAGACCTACTGGATGCTTTACAATTAGAGTTAAAACTAAGTTTGAATTTGCACCAGTTTGGCTTAGTTAACAAGTCTAAAAGCCTAGCCCTAGATACATGATTCGCGTTTCTCCTGCTTACACTTTTGACAGTGTGTTATTTCCTCTTGACCGCATGGAGGCACTAAGTTTCCTCGAAATTCATACGAACTGTAACTTCAGCTATATATCCTGAGTTGTAGGATGGCGGTGGCAGTGGAGGCTGAGGCCGCGGCAAGATGCCTGGAAGAATCCTCGGATAGCGAACCAGAGCAAGAACATGGTTCTCCACAGAAGCTCATTCGCAAAGTTTCCACATCAGGTCAGATACGAAGCAAGGTAACGTGCAACTTTGATGAGTAACTTTATAATTCAATGCAAGGATTGGCAGATATGTTCATCCATCGGCTGTTTGGCTTGCTAGCTATGCGCGAGGCCAAATTCTACTTTTTTTTTTTTTTTTTTTTTACTGCACTGTAATTACTTCTTCCAGTCATTCTTCCGGCTAACGTTGGCGATTATTTAACAATAAATTAGACTGCAAGCAACCTTCTGCATCCGCAGCCTCATATCTAGCTAGCTAAACCAACATCACATAACGGTAACGTTAGCCACCTAGCAAGTTGTACTGGTAGAGATAGTACAACTAGGTTAGGTCAGTGCAGTAACAGGGTACGTTAGCAGCTAAGTTACTTAGCAGCCCAGCTGAGCGAGCTACAACCGGTGATGGACAAAGGCTTCTAAATGTATGTAGTGTAGCAGTATTGAGTTCTAACTAAATGTAGTTGCTAAAATTACTTCGGTACAGTATACATATTTTCTTGTATTCTCTTGTAACATTGGTTGTATTGCGATAAATCAGTTACAGTACCTAGCTCTAGCAAAGCAAGCTTTGCACTAGCCGGATGTTAGTCTCTGATACGGGCCAGCTGTTATACCCAGATTTATTTAGCCAATTTTGCAATTATCTTTTGGTAATGCAAGCCGACTAACTAGGCACCTCCATTCAACATTACTAATGTTGCATCATGTTATACAATAAGGATTCAGACCCTTTTTTTTTTACACAAGCAATCAAATATTATTTTTCAGCTGACAGGAACGTCAGTCTTACGTTTAAAATAGTTAGCTGGACAGTAGCCTGGTTTACAGAGTTAGGGTCAGCTCTCGATCTGACTCATTAAATCCGACTTAAATATAATGGGTGCTAAAGTTTCAGTACCATGCACCTTCTGTTATATCAGTTAGGAGATTGTTTCCTTTGATGTGCGTAATAGTGCCTAATATAATGTTGCATTATTGCATGTTGGCTACATCTACCATGTTTTTGAATGGTATTACCTGGGTTTGTAAATACATTGTTACCAAAGCTGGCAGGGTAAGGTTTAGCTATTTCCTCCATTGTGTTTGTTGTTACTGTCATGGTTGACGTAATTTGACTTTCTTAAAGCCATGGCACCTGACAGTTCTGTAAGTCACAGTTGAGAACATATGGATCGGTGGAGCAACCAGAAGGTTAGAGTTAAAGAACCGCATTTAATTTGGGGGTTAATTTAATTTAAGATTTAAAACATCAAGGTAAAAATGGCAATAATCTGCAACTTCTGTCCTGCTGTCTTGATGACACAGTTATCACACAACTTGCCACACATCCACCTAACAGCATTCAAAGAACAGAAAGATGAATGCAAGTGTTTCGCGCACTCTGCATGCACACCATTTCCGTCAAGAAAGTATCTGGGCTAGGCTTTGAAAAAGGGCAAGGAGACCACATCAGCACACGTATAAGGTCAAGCTTCCTGTTCTGTAATGAGAGGGAGAGAAAGAGGTTCTAGTGACGGTAGCACTTAGGTTTTGAGTTTGAGTTCAACTAGTTGTAGTTATAGAGGACTCGATACCATCATTAATAGGATGGACAGCTTAAGGACAACCCTATTGGATATTCACAGTCCTGTGAGTCTCTCCTTCCTCTACCTCCTGCTAAAATGACTAACTTTACCTCTGTTATGGTGAAGACTTTCTGTCCACACAAACAGTTTTAGTCTAATTATCATACATGGATGCTCTATATAAAATACAAAGAGATTTATATAATGTAATGCATTGTATTAATTTACAACATGTACAAGGGGGATTTGAACCTGCAACTTCTTGTTGCAGTTAAACACTCTACCACTGAGCTACACCCACGGTTGGAAGTGTGTGTCAATAAATGATCATTGACACCAATTTACCCTCTAATCTCTAACATTGAAAAGTCTCTGAATTGTATGATGTTGTGACTAGCTGCTGCTTGGAAATGCTGTTAAAGCGACGGTGGACAGGTAGTTTAATTGCTGGCTCTCTAGTTCCCCCTAGTGTGAAGTGGAGGGTCATTGTATGTAACACTTTTGTGTCCCTATGAAAATAAGCCTATTAATCCTATATTGCTGTCTGCATTTGTTGAGAGGAGACTCATAAAGTAGGGGAATGGTGCATAGAGGGGGGAAAGTGGCCTTGCTTCTCAGCAGCAGGATGGTGAATGTCCTGTGGCCTTTAGTATCGATTTGGAGGTGATGGTGAGTTATCCACCCACTCCATCCCCTTCAAAGTGTATTGATTTGTGTGTGTGTGGGTGTACTTCGGTGTTTATGCAGGGAACTGCGTTTAGCTGACTTCTTGTTGACAGCAGAGGGGAGTCTGCCCCCGAGGCAAGTAGGGTGAAGTGCCTTGCCCAAGGACACAACGTCAGTTGGCATGACCGGGAATCGAACTGGCAACCTTCGGATTGCCGATTCCTTCACCGCTCAGCCACCTGACTCCTCAAGTTTTGGCAACATCATAATGTTAGGCAAATGTAGCTCTTTGAGATAAGCTTTACAGCAAAGGAAATTGACCATGGCAATGGTTCGATACCAAACCCTGGACTGAAAATCCTTGAGTGAAGATCATTTCTGACATCCAAGGTTAGAAGGTACTTGCAAAACGTATAGTAAATTATAGGCTTTGTCAATACATGGCTGACTTTGTGAGTGCATATTTTCTGAAGAAATCTTATAAAGATTGTGTGGTTTGCTATGAATTGTTTGATATCCTTACCTGGTTTCCAAAGTCCAGGGTTGATGTGATGGGTGGTCCCATACCGGGGTTAAACAGGAATGTGAGAGGGTTGAACTCCTGACCATCCTTTTTTCTTGTCCTTAAAAGACCATCCTGAAGGAAGGGAAGTTAATGAAGCAGACCAACTCTTTCCAGCGCTGGAAGAGACGGTACTTTAAACTCCGTGGAAGAACCCTGTACTACGCTCAGACTGCTAAGGTTGGTACTTTTTTCATTCTTTGTATCATGTTATGTCTGTCTATATTGTAAGGCCATCGAGCTGCACTTTTTGCTTTTGATAGTCCTTTCAGTTGTTTGACAGTTATTTGCCTCTATTTTCCTCAGTCTATCATCTTTGATGAAGTTGACTTGACGGATGCAAGTGTGGCTGAATCCAGCACCAAGAACGTCAACAACAGCTTCACTGTGAGTCTCTCTCTCTCTCTCTCTCTCTCTCTCTCTCTCTCTCTCTCTCTCTCGTACACTCTTTTGCAGGAACTCTGTCTTTGCTATCAGAAATTGGTAAAGGGGGGACCTCCAGGCAGCCAATAAAGTGTTCGCCTGTCCCTTAATGTGTTTTAAAGGAGGCTTCTTAGCGGCCTTCACCACTCCCCTCCCCCTAGCCCACTCTGTGGACTTGACGTGAAGACAGGAAGTTTATGTGAGTCACAGAGGCGGATGGGGGAGGAGCCTTGGCCCCTGTCTGCACTCAGAGCAAGGCTGCTTGAGTGGAGGGGCAGCCGATTGAGACAAGTTTCGATAGAGACACAGAGGAAACACTGAGGCAGATTTCTTGGACTATAGAGCAACTTAAGCTAACACTGAGAGAGATTTCTTGGACTACAGAAAGACGGGGGAAGAAAACCTTATTGTCTACAGTCTGGCTCAAACGAACACTAAGGGAGATCTCCTGGACTACAGGCCAGACACTGACTTTTTATATCCTTTCAGACTATAGACCTGACAAACGGAATCTTTTATGAAGGAGATCAATATTTAACCACCACATGGACTGCTTCAAGACAATTTAGATAGATAGCTAGAGCGTGTCTGTCAAAAGTCCACAGCTGTCAGGAGGGAAGACCATTAAGTAGTCAGTGAAGAAACGACAAAGCTCTGTGCCGGGTTCTCCAGACCCAGACACGCAGGAGAAGAGCAGAGCCTGGAAAAATTGGAGAAAGAGGGGGAATACGGAGCCCAACCGGTTGGACTGCACCCTAGAAGTAAGGCAGAAAAATGTCTGGAATGACAGTGGGTGGGGGGGGAAACAGAGAAACTAGTGTGTTTCCCAATTGGTCACTCAGTCCTCGTGTGCTCTGTCGACCGGGTAGCAGCATGTGGCTTGAGTCATTATGGCGTTGTTTACGGTCTGCTATAGAACTTGCTGACGCTGGCCTGTTGTGTGTGCGCGCGCAGCTAGCATGTGTTTGAGTGTGTGTGTGTGTGTTTGTGTTGATTCTCAGTGATATCTGAGGCACACATGGGAAGGGCTCTGTCTGGGAATCCAATACAGACCCAGATCAACGATTGGTGTTCCTCCTTAGCCTGGCTTCAGAGATAAAATGTGATAACATTGTCTCGAGAGGTCAATGAGCCTTGTGGAGCCTTGCCTGCCTATTCTTGTGTTACTGAAATATAACCCTTAAGTCATGTGACATGATGCATTGGAGTTGAGTCAAGGTTATGGTTATGCATATCTGCATGGGTTCCGGTGATATTGATCATGCTTGTTCTTCCTGGTATCTCGGCTGGAATATTGTCAACGTTTACAACCCGAATCCACTTCCTCCAGTAGCTCCCTTCACTTTGTGGCCCTTAATTCTCCCGTTCTTATCTGACTCAGCCTCCAGTCTAAGGACTATTGGATTTTGCACAGTTTCTCTAATTTCAACCAAAGACTGAATTCCTCTCGGCCATTTTAAGTATTAATAGGTTTGTTTATTGCGTCAATGCTACGTCCGTATTTGGATTCCTTCCTTATTGTGTGTATGTGTGTGTGTGTGTGTGTGTGTGTGTGAGGAAGAGAGTGTGGTGTTTGCGGCTCTCTGGCAGAGGAAAGCGTGTGACTATTTTTATCTGTGTGGGAACAGAAGTGCCTTTGTGGAGCAGCTGTGGAGGAAGTGGATTGGAAGGCTGACGTCCGTTCTTTAGAGCTTGACTTGCTCAGTTTAGTTCATAACTCAGTCTGATCAATTTACACGCAGGCACCCAAAATACAGAATTTCTCATGTATGCACTTAAGACGTCCTGTTAGCCAGGTTAGAACAAGCACTGCTGTCTGGTGGACTGGATGGGCTTCCTCTCTGTTTGCTGGTCACACGGCATTGCACAACCACCCACATCATTTTTAGCCTCTCAAGTCTTTGTGTGTGTGTGTGTGTGTGTGTGTGTGTGTGTGTCCTGCCCCATGCCCCTGGCAGGTCTCATGGCATTTCTATATCTGGATGAGGCTTTAACTGTTTTCAGAACAGCAATTAAGTAAAGGCCAAATGAGTTCACATGACTAGGTAATTTGTCCGTGCCTTCTTCCTCACCCTCTAGTGTAAAACCAACACGTGCTGTTTTTGATCTCTCTGTCGCTCCCTTTCTCGCTCTTTCTCTCTGTACAGCTCATCACTCCCTGTCGTAGGCTTATTCTGTGTGCGGAGAACAGGAAAGAGATGGAGGACTGGATGGCAGCGCTGAAAAGTGTCCAGAACAGGGACCCCTTTGAGGTGAGATCAGGGTTTGTGACCTCAGTCTCCCCCTCCTGCCTTACGGCACTCTCTGACCGTCCCCCCTCCCTCTGCCCTCTCCTCCTCCCTGCAGTCTACCCAGTACAGCATGGACCACTTCTCTGGGATGCACAACTGGTATGCCTGCTCTCACGCTCGCCCTACCTACTGCAACGTCTGCCGGGAGGCGCTCTCCGGAGTCACGTCACATGGGCTGTCCTGCGAAGGTACTCACACACACACACACACACACACACACACACACACACACACACACACACACACACACACACACACACATACATATATATATATATATATATATATAGGCCATAGAGGGTAGGGTTCCCATTTTTGGCAAATGTATCCAAGAAATTGTGCTTACTAAGTGGAAGAAATTCTTAAAAATGTACCAGAGCATTTCAAAGCTGTTTCGAAATTGCACCTTACAAAAGCCCTAAAGAGGAACTGGGGTGTGAAGCAACTGTAGTGTGTAGCCATAGCCTGACCCAGGACCCCTCTCTGTGGTGCCCCCTACAGAGCGCCCAAGGTAGTGTCGCACTGGAGAAGTGGGTTGCTTCGATCCAGCGATCTGTTCACTCAATACTGTTATATGATCTGCGGGGGGGAAGCGAAGTGCTGCGTAATGTTGTAACTTCACACTCCCTCGCAGTCTATGTAACTCTAGACACGTTGCCTAATGTAATTTTAATGACACAGCGTCTCTCTGTGATGGATCCTTGGGACGTTGTGTGTCTCTGTCTGTGTGACCCTCTCAAAGAGTACATTGCTAATGTCTACTTGTATCTGTAGGTCGACAGTACGTGTTGCGCTGACTTAATGCGTGTGTCTGTCCCCACAGTGTGCAAGTTCAAAGCCCACAAGCGCTGCGCGGTCAGAGCTACCAACAACTGCAAGTGGACCACGCTAGCATCCATTGGGAAGGACATCATTGAAGATGAGGATGGGGTAAGTTCAGAGGTCAGAGAGAAATGCTGTCAAGCCTCAAATCAGGAAACCCACGTCAACGTTTTAGTGAAGAAACAGAACGGTCAGAACTTCCTCTTTGGTGCTATTGTCACAGGTTCAGCCAGGAAATCCTTTTAATATTATTAGTTATAATTCATAATAATAATGATTATTTAATTATTCTTAATATTATATCAAATGAAATCAGCACTTTTCTTCCTAAACAAAGACTGATTAAATAGTTCAGCCAAACAAACTCCACCCTTGTCAACAATGGAAGCCGTAAGGCGCATTGTCTCCTGTCAACAAAGGAGCGCAGCACAGAACAGGGAAGGGCTGATGTAGGTGATAATGGAGAGGTAATGGGATGCTCGGCAAAAACAAGGGAAAGCTGGTGCTGTTGAACTTGACGTGTTCATTACAAAATGCCTGTGTGTCCATGACATGTGTTCCTCAGTCACAGCCTCATTCCCCATCGTTGTGTCCATGTCTCAGATCTCTATGCCACACCAGTGGTTGGAGGGCAACCTGCCGGTTAGCGCCAAGTGTACGGTGTGTGACAAGACCTGTGGCAGCGTGCTACGGCTGCAGGACTGGCGTTGCCTCTGGTGCAAAGCCATGGTGAGCGGGTGTTTTTGTTTTGTTGAGGGCTTGACCTAACTCATGATGTGTGTAAACGAGTGAGGATGTAAATGTCAAAGTGGCTGAAGGCTGTCTTCCCGATGTCCAGGTTCACACAACATGTAAGGACCAGTTGTCCATCAAGTGTCCCCTGGGTCAGTGCAAGGTGTCGGTCATCCCCCCAACAGCCCTAAACAGTATAGACTCTGACGGTGAGTACCAACACGCCTCCTCCACTCCCCAACATCTGTGTGCGTGCACTCGTGTGAGCCGAGCTGGTGCCTGTCTGTCTTACCATAGCATTATGTTGCTCGTCCCCCCCCCGCCAGGGTTCTGGAAGGCCACCTGCCCCCCCTCGTGCACCAGCCCCCTCCTTGTGTTCGTCAACTCCAAGAGCGGCGACAACCAGGGCGTTAAGTTCCTGAGACGCTTCAAACAGCTGCTCAACCCCGCCCAGGTGTTTGACCTCATGAACGGCGGGCCGCACCTGGGGTGAGTCTGCTGCCGTGTGTTTGCCGGGCCCGACTGCTTGGTGTGTATTTTCCACTAACGTCTCAAACTCTTCCGTCTGGGGCAGTTTGCGGCTATTCCAAAAGTTTGACACGTTTCGTATCCTGGTGTGTGGGGGTGATGGGAGTGTGGGCTGGGTCCTCTCAGAGATCGACACACTGACTCTCCATAAACAGGTATGTTCACGACATCGTACATGGCACGCGCAGACACCTGCTCCCGCCATCGCCTTTGTTTCATTTTTCCTAGCTGAGAAGGCGGTGCCCTCTCTCTTCTCATCTCTGCTTCACGAGCCCCGTCTCGGAGACTGCTCACATTCCCTTCCTTTGTCTGAACCACACTGCCCTCTGCTGGGGGAGTGAGCCGCTCTTTAAAACAGAGGAATCTTGGCTCAGCAAACTCTTTATTTGCATGCCATAGGAATAGCATGTACCCTGCGGAATATGTGGCAGTTTGTGCCCCCCAGCCCCTTGCTATACCCAAAGAATGTGCTCACAGTGTTCCCTATGTTGCGTGGCAGTGCCAGCTGGGCGTGTTGCCCCTGGGCACGGGGAACGACCTGGCCCGGGTCCTGGGCTGGGGCTCGGCCTGCGACGACGACGCCCAGCTGCCACAGATACTGGAGAAGCTGGAGAGAGCCAGTACCAAGATGTTGGACAGGTGAGAAAGATGAGCCAGCCAGACCAGGAGAGATGCTTTACAGACTACATATCAGTCAGGCCCTGTTGGAGCCTGTAGTGTAACCGTCCTGTGTCGTCCCACAGGTGGAGCATCATGGTGTACGAAACCAAGTTCCCACGGCAACACTCCACATCCACTGTGACTGAGGACTGCAGCGATGACTCGGAGGTACAGCCAGCCCATGGCCCCTGATGTCCCTCTCTGCCCCCCTCCCAGCTCAGTTCCAGTAGGCCTGTGTGTCTGATTCCTGCCTGGTTCGGAGATTGATGACCCTGACTCTCCTTGTTCCAGGTCCAGCAGATTCTCACCTATGAGGACTCAGTGGCAGCTCACTTGTCCAAGATTCTGACCTCAGATCAACACTCAGTGGTCATCTCCTCCGCCAAGTATGTCTGTCGGTCGGACCACACCGTACACTAGCGTTGTGCTGATTGTACTGTAGTATTCACCCCCTGTGAATGTGTATCTCGGCCTTTTAGTCTGTAACCCTCGTATGTGTGTTTGCTAGAGTGCTGTGTGAGACGGTGAAGGACTTTGTCGCTCGCGTGGGGAAGGCCTATGAGAAGAACACCGAGAGCTCTGAGGAGTCTGAAGCCATGGCCAGAAAGGTAAGCAGCTCCGCAATGTGTTTATCAGGTTGTATGAACCACTGTGGGGCAACTCGATTATCTTGCTATTCGAGAAAGATTTTATCGAATTTCCCTCATTCAGTTGTTGACCATGTGTGAGTTGACGTTATCTAAACTAGAAAGACTAACGTTGGCTAACTAGTTAACTGGATGTTTACATGCTGTGAAATTCAATTCGGAAAATAAAGTGTTCTTGTTTTTAAATGTAGCAGTATTTTGTGTCTTGATGCTTTCCCATCAGCAGTAGCTCTGTGTTGTCAAAGTAGTGGTAGCTCAAAAACATGCTTGAAATGATCTTCAATTCTAGAAGGTATGTCTAAAATGTACAGGTGTGCTAAAACATGAGTATGGTTTATTTTCACATGTATTTGTGCATGTGCACTACTTTGTATAGGCCTAACTACGGTTGTTCTGGCAGTCCTATTGTTGCATGGCTGACTTGAGAACATGTATTGATTGGTGCAGTGCGGAGTGCTGAAGGAGAAGTTAGACTCTCTGCTGAAGACCCTGAGCGAAGAGGCTCAGGCCTCTACGGTCATGCCGGCACCCCCTCCTACCATCGCTGAGGAGCAGGAGGAGGGCGAGGGGGTCCTGGTGCCCCCGCCACATGCCCCCGTGGCCCCCTGCTCCCCCAGGACCACCTCTGCCATCTTCAAGCCCAGGGAGCAGCTCATGCTGAGGGCCAACAGCCTGAAGAAGGCCATCAGGCAGATCATCGAGCACACTGAGAAAGGTGAGGCATGGAACCATGGGAGTCAGATGGCTGAGCGGTTAGGGACTTGGGCTATTAATCCGAAGGTTGCCGTGCAAAATGACATTGTGTCCTGGGGAAGGCACTTCACCTTACTTGCCTCGGGGGAATGTCCCTGTACTTACTGTAAGTCGCTCTGGATAAGAGCGTCTGCTAAATGACTAATGTAACCACCATTTAGACTGTCAATACCCCCACCCCCCGTTTCCAGGCAGAGAGTTTACATGCTTTGCATGACATCCTCCACCCTTGACATTGTCCATAACATATTGTCTAAGCGCTCACGATCTGTATCTCTTCCAGCTGTGGATGAGCAAAATGCCCAGACCCAGGAGGTGTTTGCTCTGGGGGCAGAGGAGGAGGAAGAGGAGGAGGACGACGACCAGGACAAACTCTCGCTGCAATCGTCTTACAGTGGTATTGCCTGTAACAGCACCAAGAATCGCCCAGTCCGCAGAGGTCAGTTGTGGCTCAGTCTGACATCCATGAAGACAAGCCTAGTGTGATTGTCGTTTACGGCAGAGCCTCTCTCCTCTCTTGTCTGGTTGTTTACCCAGGTATCCTGCTCTTTGTGTCCATAGTATGTAAAACACCTTGTGAGAAGCTTATAAACAAGGGGGCCCTGTCATTGGGTAGCTCTGCATCACTTCCTGCCCAGACAGGAAGTAGAGAAAACATGCCAATGCTCAACACCAAGATTCTCTTTCCAAGTAAGACCATTTAATAATGCAATATTTGTATATTTTATATATATATATATATAACAAAAATAAAAAATATTGCCTCTCTCTGGTGTCTGGCAGTGTTTGAATAGGATGTTTGTGTCTGTTGTAGGTCTCCGAGCTGGAATATCTGGCTCTCTGGAGAGTAGCTCTGTCATCAGCAGACTGCTGGTGAACGCTGACCCCTTCAGCTGTGACCCAGAGAACTTGTACGCCCCTTTTATTGATTTCTTATGTTCTTCTTCTTGATCTTCTAATCTTTACACTTTACTTTATTTATTTTTTAATTACGTTTCTAATTAATTTTTTAAATGGTCCTGTTACCTGCATAACCGAATATCCCCAATTGGGTTCAGCGGTTACCTTGGGCTTTGTTTGATTTCAGTGATTGTTACACTGAGAAATGTGTGATGAACAACTACTTTGGGATCGGACTGGACGCCAAGATCTCCCTGGACTTCAACAACAAGCGGGATGAGCACCCAGAGAAGTGCAGGTCATTTGGAACACTACTTTCCAACAGAATAGATGCCCTATATGTGCAACTCCAGCAGGATGTGGGCTACATATTTCAGTTGTGTTTTGTTCTGGTTTACGTGTGTGTTTGTGTGCTCAGTCACTGTTACACTGTGGGTCTGTGTTCAGGAGTCGCACCAAGAACATGATGTGGTACGGTGTTCTGGGAACCAAGGAGCTGCTCCATCGAACCTACAAGAACCTGGAACAGAAAGTGCTGCTTGAGGTAGGAAAAACACCAGGCGGCCATGTTGGATGCGATGGGCCTGGCCTAACATGGTTTCCCATTCTTGACTGACTCCAGCACATATTGAATGCAAGCTTTACCAGGGTGCTTGATAGAAAATCAATCACCAATTGACTGAAATGTCCAGTATTATTAGGCGCTTTGTTCTGAGTGTTTTGTTAGTTCTCGAGTAAGAGAGGGACAAAGAGAAGGATGGGATCATATTGATCTGACTGTCAGCAGACTGTTTGATTATGCAGCGGTGTGTTTGTGATTCCAGTGCGATGGGAGGCCCATCCCTCTGCCAAGTCTACAGGGCATTGCTGTGCTCAACATACCCAGTTATGCTGGGGGCACCAACTTCTGGGGTGGCACCAAGGAGGATGATGTAAGAGACATGTCTGTTCTTGTTGTGTAACTGTCCCTCTATTGTCAGCTGGTTGCAAGGCCCCTAACAGACTAGCATAACAAGCTCATCTCCTCCCTCACAGACGTTCACAGCACCTTCGTTTGACGATAAGATCCTGGAGGTGGTGGCTGTGTTTGGCAGCATGCAGATGGCTGTGTCTCGGGTCATTAACCTGCAACACCACCGCATCGCTCAGGTACGTTGCAAAGGAGTTGGGGCTGGGGTCAGAGATGGTACACGATACAGAATCTGCTCAAATGAGACCGCACGATTCCTCCTGAAGTTGCTCTGGGTAAAAGCATCTGCTAAATGTCCATGTCTTCTGTCAGTGCCGTACGGTGAAGATCACCATCCTGGGCGATGAGGGGGTGCCCGTGCAGGTGGATGGGGAGGCCTGGGTACAACCCCCAGGATACATCAAGATCATTCACAAGAATCGCACTCAGACCCTGACCAGAGACAGGGTGAGGACTGCTCCAGTGACCTCACCCACAAACATTCACAGGATACACAAAGTCTGTCTTGCTTATTAGTAATTTGATTATGCGTACATATGTTCATGTATAACTAATTTGCAATCAGCACAACTCACAAACGAACGCCACCTATTTCACACAATATAAATGCTGAATAACTAGGATTTCCTCTTGCCTAGTGGACTGAAGATGTATCCCAAAATTCCTGGTGACTGAAAGGGTTTGTGTTATTCCTCACGGCAGGCCTTCGAGAGTACATTAAAGTCCTGGGAGGACAAGCAGAAGTGTGAGTTCCCTCGCCCACAACCGCAGCATGCACTGCAGCCAGAGACCGTCTCGGAGGAGGAGGCTTCCCAGATCAACGTGTTCGGCCAGGCCGCTGGCGCCCTCATTCACAGGTAAGATGCTCTCACATAGGAGTGCTTTGGATAAAAGTGTCTGATACGTGAATGAAATGTAAACTTGTGTCTGGTTCCAGCATCCGTGAAATCGCTCAGTCCCACCACAACATGGAACAGGAGCTGGCCCATGCTGTCAACGCCAGCTCTAAGGCCATGGACGTGGTCTATGCCAACTCCAAGAGCTCAGGCGTAAGTAACGGGATTCAACCTTACCTAACTTGGATGTATGCTAAAGCAGGTCCAATTTAAATAGTTTGAAAAATTGTATATATTTTTTTCCTCCCCCAATATTCCCAGGGTCTCAATTGCAGTGTTGTGGTTCAGATGGTCAGTAACGTAAAGGCTCTGCATAGTGAGACAGAGCTTCTGCTAGCTGGAAAGATGTGCTTGGTAAGTCTGTTCTTCTCCCACGTACATGCTGTACGTTTGGAGGTGTGACTGTGTCACCTGACTGCCTGAGGTTGTGTGTCCTTCTCCAGCAGCTGGACCCCCCTCAGAAGGAGCAGCTGAGCGGAGCTCTGGGCAGCGTGGCCCTGCAGCTCCGCAGACTGGTGGACATATCCTGGCTGTGCCAGCTCATCGAACCAGGGGACGACGAGGTACACCTGCCTCCACTCTCTCGCGTCCGCATCTCCTTCACGCACCGGCCACTGTTTCTCCGTAGCGGCGTGTCGACTCGGCCATTAACGGTTTTGAATTTTTTTACTCATGTCTACAGGGAAACCTGACTGATTTCACCAAGCGAAGCCGCAGCGCTAAGTTCCGCCTCGTGCCCAAGTTTAAGAAGGACAAGAACAACAAGAACAAGGAAGCATGCGCCACTCTCACTCTGCCAGGTAGCATTTTCCTTTCTCTGTCTTGGTCCCTCTTTCTACTTCCGACCCTCCAATCCCCCCCTCCAATCCTTCTGACAACACTGGGTGAATTGATTCGGGAAGATTGCAAATCAAAAGATCCCACCACTTTGATAAATCACGCTCGACAATTTCTGACGTCGCCACAATCGTCTTGCACGCCAACCTAAGGTTAGTCTTTCTGATTGGCTCCTAAAATCAATCAATCAATCTCTGGCGCAACGTACGTGTGCCCCAGACAGTGGTGCTGTGGGCGATTCTGTTGCGACCTTGCCTCTCTCTCTGGTGTCTATGATTTGGGTCTGTCTCTGAAGCACTTCCTTTCTGCAGTGCACCAGTGGGGCACAGAAGAGGTGGCCGCCTGGCTGGAGCTCATCTGCCTCACAGAGTATAAGGAGATCTTTATCGGGCACGATGTGCGCGGTGCTGAGTTGCTGCACCTGGAGAGGAGGGACCTCAAGGTAGAGATCACACCCACCTGCTGGGCCTTTCTGGGGGAGGGGCTTCTCACTGCTCTTGGGCTTTGTGATCTCTCTGTGTGTGCGTGTGTGTGCGTGCGCGCGCTTCAAAGTAGCGTTCCCGCGATGACTTGAGATGATCGAGGAGGAAGTGTTTTTTTATTTAACGTCTGTGTCGACTCATTGCAGGACTTGGGGGTGACGAAGGTTGGCCACATGAAACGTATCCTGCAGGGTATCAGAGAGTTGAGTCGCAGCAGCAGTGCCAGCGAGGCCTAGGCTCCCTCTTGTACGCCTGTCTGTGCTGCACCAGGAAGAACAACCCCTGCGATGTCACCGAATCCAGCCATACCGCCCATGCCTGAACCAACCCCCCCTCAACAGGACCAATCAAGCTACAATACCTTAAAACGATTCTCTGTCTTATCCAATCAGATTCTACAGCAGTGCCTTCACACACTTTCTCAGTGTCAAGACCGACCACATGAATCATGAACCAAACCGCCAGGGAATAGGTTTGGAGGGGAGGGCCAGGAAGAAATTACAGGGAAGTCAAGAGGGCTGATGACTAGGAACAAAAGCCTGATAAACTCGTTTAACCATAATGCCTGATCAACAAACCAGCCCCAGATTCAGCTGGACTGTGATAATGGACCAAGTGGCACCTGAACCTTTAAACCTGTTTGAAGTCAGGAGCTTAGAGACTGAACAGGGAACCCTGAGCTTGTTAGCTGAGCATCATGAGCTGTAGACCTGCCAGAATATATAGCAGACACCATAGATTTATCTATAATTTCCACTGACTGGATCAATTCTAGAAAGAGTTTTGTATTGCAGTATATATTTATTACATATATTGTACCAGATGTGTTATCCCAGTGTAAATTGTTTTACTAGGAATTGACGTGGGATGCCAGGAAATATGCTCCCCAACAAAAAACAAGACTAGAATAGTCTGAACTTCAAAGATGAGCAGTGACAATCTTAATGTACATATAATTCACCTCCAGCTTTTTCCCCGGTGTCAGTAAGTTCTGTATCTCTTTGTGTACTGTCAATGTTCCCTGGCCTTTTTATTGATTTCAATATCACTACCTAGATGGTGCCTAAGGGTTTGTGCTGCATCAATACGATGATCCAAATTTTTCCTGGAGATTTTGTTTTTTTGGAGTAGCAAGGGCTTCTTCTAGTATGGGGGAATGCCAAACTCAACAACGCCTTGTTCTCCCAGCTGCTTCATATCAAGGCTTAGGATGTGTGAAGTCTTTGCAAAATTTGGTGTCAAATAGATTGTAGTGGGTCTTGGTTACATTTCCAACAATAAATGCGGTCATCAGATACCCAGTGGATTTAATGTTCTGCCCTATTTCTTGCTGTGTGGCAAGTTTATAATCTGTTTTCTGTTTTTGCTTACAGGGTTGTGTGAGATGTTTTTTATGGTCATATCATTTCCATTTGTACAACCTCCTGCAGGGTTGTACTTTTTGTGTTGTCCATTAATGAGAACTCTCTGGTAAACAGTCTACAGCCGGTCCCAGTATTTATTGATAATTTATAAGTTAGAAGTAATACTGTATCCTACACCTGTCTTACTTTGTACATAATCCCAACCCAGTGCTGTAAATATGTCCGTTTTGTACAGTGAAATACCATCATCCTATAATTAAATGTTTGTTTGTGATTCCATTTATTTTTCTGGTTCATTCTGAAGACAGCAAAGATTGAATCGTGTTGTCACAAGCATGGGGGCAGCTCTGGTGTCAGATTCTGACATGTGTCAATATTTAGAATCTAGTTAACTATCAAACCCCAAGCTTGTCAGAAGTCCTCCATTTTAGCAGACCATCAGAGAAAAAGGTAGGCTGTACTCATTTAGTTGAGCAGTGTTAGGTCGACGGAGGAAGGGAGATTTGGTTTAGACTGCTTACACTTGTATACTTTATGGAAGACGTTTCCAGAATTGAAAATTAATCTTAGTCTACGAATGTTCTGACAAAATTAATAGCTTTTTAAATTGTAAATGTGATATATACTCAACATGGAAAATATACAGGATAGAGAATTGTGTCATCTTCAGACTACTTTGCAAAATTGCATTTGCCGTAGTCATTGGGTTGACCCTTGGTACAGTTTATATTGTTAACTAAATAGTGACCTCTACCCATAGAAAGCCTCTGAAGTGTGAGATGTTGCTGTCAGAAGGTTGGCTCCCAACAGTTATGCTTTTGAGCCTTTTTGGCTCACTGCTAGAATCAAAAGGTAGGACAAACTTTTTCCCAACAGTTCCTGTGTTTTTAACTGTTCAATAATGGTGTCCTGAAAACATTTGACACAATTGATGCAGAGGCTTAATTTCTTGTATTCTCATGGGTTATCCATGTGGCTGTAGTCGAAGGCAACAGGTTCTCAATCACAGATCTTTTTACATTATCAAAGCTTGCCGTGCATTATATTACCGTAACAGGTCCAACAGAGCCTATGTGGAGGCAGTATCTTTTGTGATTAGTTTGAGATCTTTTATCAGTGTTCCTTGAGCACAATAATGCAGTGCAGCTGCTCAGAGTGCGTCGGCCGAGGGCCAACTCATTCCTGGAAGAGATAATGCCAGGAAACCTGGAGCGGGAGTGTTATGAAGAGACCTGTTCCCAGGAGGAGGCGGCTGAGATCTTTCAGACCAGAGAGAAGACGGTATAGTACTGTCCCTAGTGTGATCACACAGCTCTCTGCACATATACACCACTCTCAAACTCTGTGTCCCTGCTATTCTGTTTTACAGATGGAGTTTTGGTACAGGTATAAAAGTAAGTACAGAATTCCTGATCTTATGGCACTTGGTTTGTTAAATGAGAGTCTGAAAGGGGTCTCATTGAAGCTATGTATGTTTTCTGTGAACTAGATCTAAACCCTTGCTCCTACAACCCTTGTCTCAATGGTGGAATCTGCACTGTGGATCGAAATGGATACCTCTGCTTGTGCCCCCCACGATATGATGGCAAGATTTGTTCCATAGGTATGTCTGTATCCATACATGCCTAATAGCCAGGTTCTAAGACCCTCTCCCACATACATAATTCATTAACATTCACATGCTTGTTCTCCTCCTACAGAGGTGTTTGAGTGTCAGTATCAAAATGGTGGCTGCCTGCATTACTGTACCAACCAGGAACGCACGTCCGGTGTCCTGTGTGGCTGTGCCCAGGGCTACCAGCTCGACGAGGATGGCAAGGGCTGCTCTAAAGCAGGTGGACATTATATAAACACACCACCAAATACTATCCTTGGCAAAACACCACCATCCAGAGTTTTCTTTTGGCATAGTTGAATGCTGTCATACATAGATAACTCTAACTTTTATATGACTGTCTTTGTCAGTGCCGTTCCCGTGTGGTAAGAAGCAGAGTGTGTCCCATCGTCGTCGGTCTCTGTTGGACGACTCCCAGGACGTTGCCTCAACGTCACCCTCACCCTCAGTCTCACCCCTTCTTAATTATTATGGAAACTTGACTGTGGAGGGAAACTGGACTGTGGAGGGGAACTGGACTGTGGAGGGAAACTGGACTGTGGAGGGAAACTCCACCTCCCCAGAAATGAACTCCGGCCAGTGGGCCGAGAACAGCACAGAAGTCCTGGACGATGTTGGCGAAGACACTCGTATAGTGGGCGGTCAGCTGGAGAAGCAGGGGGGGAGTCCGTGGCAGGTACAGAAGATAGGTTAAGCGATTTATGGCTTACTACCATAGGAGCACAACAGAGGTGGAGAGGGTTGGGTTGACCACAAAAGTTAGGTTTTCTTCCTCTATGGCCAATGGGGCTTCTGACGGCCTTGTAATCATGTGGTTCTGTGCAGGTGATGATCCGGAGAAAGGATGGGTATGGGTTCTGTGGTGGAACCCTGATAAGCCAGCGCTGGGTCATCAGCGCTGCACACTGTTTCTCAGACATAGTTCCTGACCATGTGATCCTAGGTGAGGATGTGTGGCCACTGAGACACTCAAACATGTCATGGTGTGTGTTGCTCTTATGAACGCTCTGTGTTTCTCCAGGAGACTATGACAAGCAACGGCCCGATAAAAACGAACAGATGATCATGGTGGAAAAGCTGGTGGTTCACCCTCACTTCCATGTGTACACCTTCGACAGTGACCTTGCTCTGGTCTACCTTGCCCATCCAGTGGTCCTGAGCGCAATCGCCATCCCTGCCTGCCTTCCCAACAATCACCTGGCTAAAGAGCTGGATAAGGAGGACATCCGGGGCGTGGTGACGGGCTGGGGAGCCACTCAGTTCCTGGGCCGCTCCTCTCGCTTCCTAAGGAAGGTGGTTCTCCCCCTGGTGGATCAGAAAAAGTGTGTCCTCTCTACGGAGCAGGTGGTAACTGACAACATGTTCTGCGCCGGATTCTTGGAGGCCAAGCTGGACTCCTGCAGCGGGGACAGCGGTGGCCCATTTATGGTCAACTTCAGAGGGACATGGTTTCTGACTGGAGTAGTGAGCTGGGGTGAAAAGTGTGCTGCTAAGGGTAAATATGGCGTTTATACCAGACTAGGTAACTACCTGCACTGGATCCAAGACACTATAAAGATGCAGGAGCAGATCAGCAGCCAGACCTGAAAGCCTACAGGACTGGAAAACAAATGTACCAAACATAACAAATCTGGTGCTTAAAGAGTTATAAATACTGAAGCAGTTGTCCAAAGAAAATAATAATTTGTGAATAGAATGTTACAAAAAGCCACAATTTGAGCTTGACTCATGACTTGATTCCAATTAAGATCACTGTCTACTTTGTATATCCCTATATCCCATTATACACCCCAATAATCCTGTCAGTTCTACTTGCACAATTTGTATAATTTCTGTGTAATGTGACAAGACCAAAAGGGAATGCGTGAACCAGTAAAGAACACATTTAAGAAAATAATTATTTGGTCCCACTGGGAAGAGGCCCCGGGGAAGACCCAGGACACGCTGGAGGGACTATGTCTCTTGGCTGGCCTGGGAACGCCTCGGGGTCCCCCAGGAAGAGCTGGTGGAAGTGGCCGGGGAGAGGGAAGTCTGGGCCTCCCTGCTTAGGTTGCTGCCCCCACGACCCGACCCCCAGAAAAGCAAAAGATGATGCATGGATTATTTGGTTATTTGACTTAAATCAAATAAAAAGTTGCCTGCAGTATATATTTGTTGTCTCCAAGCATCAATAAACAAGCAATGAGGCCCAGATTTAAAAGAAAAAGGATGGCATAAGGCATGAGAAGGATGGTGGAACCCTCTTTATTAGGAAAGTAACATCTGAGCTGGCACACTGTGGAGACATATCCAGACTGCTCCTGTAGAGGGTTAACATACATGAAATGGACAATATGTGTCCTAGAAGTCCAAAGGACTGATGAGGACCGGCCAAGCCTGTGAAGACATTATCATACATTCAGAGACTCAGGCCGGGCAGAGTGAGGCTTAAAAGACCTTAAAGCAACAAAAGCAAAGAAAAAAAAAACTAAAAACTAAACACTTTAAAATATCAGAGCGGCATGTGGTTTCCCTGGACGCTGATCTTCACGGCGTGGCCCGTCTTTTTCATACGCTTGATGTCTGCAAAACGACGCATCTGTTTGTCCACCCGAGACATGCCTTTCTTTAATGGACCCTGAGGGGACAGAAGGAGGGACATGTAGATTACAGACAGCAAGGTGGAAGGAAGAGGAGGTCTTTCCCAATGGTGTCTACTCACGTTACCAATGTGCTTAGAATCCAAATGTATGAAAATCACTTCACACCAAAGTAGAAAACTAAAGCAACAGACATGCTGGTATGTCATATTTGCAGGAATGTTCAGTATACAGATTGACGTTGTTGTGCATAATTAATTGTTGGACAGGTGATCATTTGAGTGGGCCAGTTAGTTGGGGAAGCTTGGGGGGGTGGAACTACACTTCAGACAAGAGGCATCTCTGCATACTGCACGCCGTGCACCAGGGACATGCAGGTGGCACTTACTGCCCCCCAGTGGTGATGGTAGGTACTATAGGGGCATATGGTTTCCCTCCACACTGATCTTCACCGCTCCCTGTAGGCGCTTTCTCTTCCTCTCCTCTGCAATGCGTCGCTTGTGCTTCTCCAATCGACTCAGCCCTTTCTTAAAGCCACTCTACAGGAACCAATCATATCTCAGCATCCTAATGGTCTTTCCCTCAGAGGACGCCCATCTCGACACACACCCAACAGACTACAGAGCTATGTTTCAATTGACTCAACACCAGTATGTTTGGAATCCCCGATCTCAGGCCACAGAGGAAGATTTGAGTCGTCCTAGAGGCATTAAGAAAAACGTACCCGGCTGGACTCGACCTCCACGTTCCATTTGGGCCGAACCACATAGTCCTTGTTGGATGGCATGGGAACCCTGGCACGGGCACAGAACCCTGGGTCTCCAGGACGTAGGGCTCTGAGGGGCACACACAGGCACCAGGTTAACAGAGATAGACACATGCCAAGAACTTAATACACTTGACACACGTCAGTTAGACTACTTACTTCTCCTCCCCTGTCAGCACTTTCTCCAAATCTCTGCGTGGAGTCTGACCCCCTGAGCTGTGGAGAAAAGAGAAAACCTGTCAGGGGTTTGACACACTGCTGAGTACTGAGGTCCCCAGCCAGTTATCCAACAATCCCAGCACACTAGTCCTAACATGCGATTACTATCACTCTTCACAAGGGTTAGAGCAGCCATGATCCCAATAAAGCTGTACATTACAGTATCAAAAACAAATAAATGAACTGAAGTACAAAAATAAAGATGATAAATTCCATTAAAAAAATACTAATCTGACAAATTGTCAACCTGCTGAGAGAAGTGGAGTTACATGAACATGTGAAATGAGGCAAGGTTGTGACAGGGTGAAAGGCTAGTGTGTAGGACGAAATGCAGGTTAAACCTTCACTGCTGACCGAGGAGCGTTTTTCTTTGTGACTGCTGACAAACTGACATTGCTTTTACGACAACTCAAACGCAAACACAGAGTTCTAATAACACTGAAGGCAAGGGACCTGAAGGCGTGTTTCTGACTGAGGTCCAAGTCACCCCGGAGGCAGAGCTAGCAGTGCAATCATGCAACCACACTGAACCTGAGGAGCGGGGAGAACACGTCCGGCTCCTCCGACCTCTCCACCTTCTGGGGAACACTTTGTGGGATGAAGGCGGAAGGGCGGATGGGAAGACAAGATGGGTGTCATGGAGAGGAGTAGGTTGTGATAGAGAAGGAGCAGTGTGCCACAGAGAAGAGAGGGGAAGTGAATACTGGATGAATGTAAGTAAAGGAAGGATATAACAGTTCCACTAGGGGAATGAGGAAAGAGGGGTCAGACGGGGATGGGGTGGGGTCTATGTGGAAAATGGAAAAAGTGATGCCAGGTAGGAGAGTGCGTGCTGGGGTGTGTACCTGAGGCGTCTGCGCTGAGGCATCTGCTGGTCGAGGTCTCTCTGTTGTCTCTCCTCTCTGGTCATACCCTTGTAGTTGGAGGTCAAGCCGAATATGGGTCGCGACCACTCATCTGTAAAAATGACAACTATTAACACCCAACACCTCCTTGAAAGAGGACAATCTAAACCCTTAAATTAGATAAACTTGCTTTCATTGTGGGCGCCAGACAACATGAATCTATGGCCCTGTGTGCTTGACTGAACAGACACTTACTGATGAGCTTGAGGGCGACGTCCTTGTTGGGGCGTGACTCTTTGGGGTGTTTGTACAGGAACATTACAGACCGGCCAATCCCGCTGTGTTTGAGAGTCTCCTGGCTTACACTAGGGAGCTGGGAGAGGGGAATGACAGGTTTAAGACGTCATGTTCATGACGTTCACATATCCCCTCAACCCTCAGCACTCCTGGTGCCATAGTGATAGCTGCATCTTCAAAATCACATTCGACAATAGCTGAACAAATGGCTTGAACCCCATTCATACTGACTTCCTGTAGAATCCTGAGGAGTTCCTCTCTGATTTTGAGAGCGGGGAGACTCTTGTCTGGGAGAGGACTGATCCACTCCTTGATAGCAGACATCACACCACTGTCGATGAAAGTCTCCTTGAGATCCTGTCTGTATGCACATAATACGACGTCAGACCACATACCTAAAACACCAGCACTCACTTCAAATCACACCCGAGATGGGGACACTTACTTTTTTAGGTGCATGACCACTGTAGGGAGAAGGGTCAGCTTTTTGAGTGCTGGTTTCTTCTGACTGTTCAGTGTTCTATCCTCCTGTGAATCAATCACTCGTAGTTAATGTGACATCGTGGAACATCAATCATAATGGTTTGGGGGTTGTTGTTGTTTTTTTTTTAAACCCACACCACACACCAAAAAAAACGGAAGCTCACCTCTGCAGCCTCGTTCATCTTGGTGATCATGGCGCTGACCACATCGTCAGCATCACTGATGAACGTCCCGCCGTCCCGGTTCCTTCTCCTCTTCCCACTTTGGGCCTTTTTGCGGGCCAGCATCACGTCAAAGTCGGACATGAAACTGGTGCTGAGACAGATACAGAACGATGTCGGTTAGGCCACGTGCAGGACCAAAACAACAGCTTATTAGGTTCAAGAAAAACAACGATGGCTGGCTATAGAGATACTCACTCTTTGCCGCCTCGATCCACGCCGTCATCAGAGTCCGAGTCGTCCTCAACGGCCTTCTTGGCAGACGCCTGTTCTTTGTTTTTCTCTCCCTCCAGATCCTCCTGGTTGAAACCCTGTTGGTATAGAAGCAAAACATTGTAAGTAGGGACCATCACCGTTCTCAAACCTGAAACATCGCTCATTGACTATGTTTTCAAGGAATTAGAGGGGCTTTGGTCAACAGCGAAATCAATAGCTCAAAACTGAATTGTAGTCAGTGTAAAACTAAAAATTAATTCTTACCGTAAACTCTTCTCCTTCCTCATCTCCAGATTCCCCAAAGATGTCTGCAATCATTTTCCTGAGTAAGAAATACATTTGTTGGTACTTCAGCTGTCTGAAAAGTCCTCAAACAGTCAGGCGGGTCGAGACCCCTCAGATACGGGAAAGGAGCCGTGAAAGCGAAGCACTTCAAATACTCACTCCTCTTCATCTCCCGAGTCGCTGTCGCTGCCAAACAGCGTTTTCTCATCCTTCTTTTCTGCTGCATCCTTGTCTTCCTCATCCTCGCTGTCGGATCCCAGCTCCCTGAGTTTGGCGGCCATGCTCTTGTCAGGTGCATCCGACCCGGCGTCGCTGTCTGAGTTGTCGTCGTCAGAGACGGCACGGTTCTTCTTTGCAGCTGAGAAGAAGCAGTCGCCACCACCGTCAGAATTTCTCTGAATTATCTTCACACATACCAAGGTACAATAGTCAATGTTGTCCACTTACCTGGTTTGTCAGCTTTCTCTTCCTCATCTTCACTGTCTGACAGGATGGCTTTCTTTCTCTTTACTACAATAAAAGATAACAAAATAAATCACCAACTTGACCACAGTGAAAAAATGAATTAATACAGACATTATGTAGCAAGAACACAAAAGATGAGATAAACTTTGAGAATGTTACCAGGCTTGTCTTCATTATCCTCACTATCATTGGCTGTTGGTTTGAGTCGACTCTCCCCCTCCTGGTCACTGCCTGCCGCCTTCATCTGACCTTCCTCCTCGTCCTCGCTGTCTGAGTGCATCACAGCCTTCCACTTGCCTTTCCCCTCCTCTGGTTTCTCAGTCTCCTCATCATCAGACTCTATCTGTTTCTTGTGTTTTGGTACTTCTGTGTCAGAGTCACTGCCTGCATTTGACTGCCTAGCCCGAGGCTGGTCCTCATGTTCAGAGTCACTCCCAGGAACTTTTGCCCCTGACTCCTCCATGTCAGAGGTGCTTCCTTGACGTTTGACTGGGGACCCCTCATTGTCAAATGTAATGTCTCTTTCCTTGATGGGAGACTCCTCATTGTCTGATGGGGTCCCTGGTCGTTTGACTGGAGAGCCCTCGTTGTCTGATGGGATGCCAAGTCGTTTGACTGGGGAACCCTCGTTGTCAGATGTTGTGGCTCTTTGCTTGACTGGTGACTCCTCGTCGCTGTCTGCAGGTTTGGGAGGCTCTGGCTCTGAGTCGCTGTTGTGTGCTGCTGCCTCCCCCTCAGAGTTGCTGTCCTCGTCTCTGTTTCCCTCGTTGTCTGAGCCGCTAGCCATGCCATTCCTCTCCATGACATGCC
This sequence comes from Osmerus mordax, assembly GCF_038355195.1. NCBI lineage: Eukaryota > Metazoa > Chordata > Actinopteri > Osmeriformes > Osmeridae > Osmerus > Osmerus mordax. Next base: position 11,133,678 of record NC_090060.1, read on the forward strand.
CAGCTCCATCGCCCTCATCCTGAGTAACAAAGTCTTACTTAGTCGTCATAATTTCGTTTAAATTTGTGGCCTTATAGGTCCTTAATTTAACGGAATACACGATCCTAACCTCTGAATTATGTCGCTCGCTCCTCATCTCCTCACCGTCAGAACCAGGGGCATGTTCGTCCTGAACTGGCGTGCCACCGCCATCATCTACATACAAAAACAGTTTCAAACACTAGCTAACCTTGGTTGACTGGACATCATGAACCGAATGCGCCATCAGGAATAACAGCATTATGAGGAAACAAAAGCTGTTCTTACCAGAGTGATTCCCAGACATGAAATCATCCTCTTCGCCGTCCATGTGTCCAAATTCAAGACACAATGGCAGATAAATCAACTGTGCAGATAAGCCCGGCCTATGATCTGATTTATAGCTATTTCATCAACAACAATCTAAATATTTCGGAAATGTTCAATCCGTCGCATATTACGCTTCTTTAATAGGCCGGACTATGTTAGCTAGCTAGCTAACAAGCTACGGTAGTAGCTAGCGAAACGTCGTGGTAGCACGTTTATCGGCACTGTATTACTGAGGTCAGATCAAGCTTGCAAAAAAGCCCATCAAGCAGAATATCTTGCAGGACATTTATGGCCTTTTACTACAAGAGATAAAAAAAATGTTTCAACAGACAACCAAAGTATCTGAAACACTACACCTCAAATGTTGATCAAAATGGTGTCAGTGCACAAGAGGTCACTTCTACGCACGCGTTAAATTATGCGGCGCCTTAAATTGACATCACTATCATAATATCCCAGACAAACAACTTTTATTTTGAAAACATATCTTCATCTCCCAGGTAACAGAAATAAAATTCTGGTGTTTCATAAAAAACGTATCAAGACATATTTATTTCGTATGTATGTCATTTCGATAGTGTCTCAAAATGCCCATACAACCATTTTTTGGGTTCAATTAATTCCTAGCATTTAAAGACAGAACAATCAATCTAACATTGTTTACATGATTAAATACAAAAATTCAGGACAAAAATGATGTTCAGTAAGAAGTAATTTATCATCGTATTATATGACCTATTAATTCGACACAGAGTGATTATTTGTGTAATAACTAAGTAAGTTGAGTAGTAACAGAAATGCCATAACATATGTACACACAACATTAAAACATAATATAACACTTATTTCAATATGTAACACTAGTATATCCCTTATTTTGTACTTTTCAGGCAACACAGCAGACTACTTCCAAACATTTCACTTATACTCAATATATAATTCATTTATAGTTGTAAGGGTCAGTTGAACTGTATTCAAGTAAGAAATATGTATAATTGTAGAACATAATTTATAAAAACTTAAGACTGTTAGCATCATTAGTTCCCACATCTTCTGAGTAGTCTGATAATGTTTAACTCTTTGCTTGATTTTAAAATAATATTCAAAGAAGTGCCAGACACTGCAGCCAATCGAAGGATTCCCCAATCCTTATCTGCAAAATGGTAATGCCCTTTCTCCTTGATAAACTTTACACCTAAGTGCTATTCTCGTTGTGCTGGTCATTCAATATCTGTCTCTCTTCTCCTTCCTCATCTCCATTTCTGCTGAACTGTCGCCGGGTCAGTCTTTCTGGGTCATGGGAAGCCATGTCACTGAAGTCACGAAAGATGTCCTGGAACGTCTCATCGTCACCTGTTCACCAAAACACAAGCAACTTAGAAAATGGGTCATCTGTAGAGTGTTTTGTGTTTAATCATGCCATGACCTTGGCTACCTAGTCCTGTTCCTGTATTCCAACTAATTCAGTTTTTTTTTCTTCACAAATACTATTCATAACTAATCTGCATTAGTTTACCAAACAGCTAATTATTAGTATCAGGTAGAGAGTCTGAGCCAAAAGCTACAGTACAGCAGGTCTCTAGGAATAGGGTTGTTAAACTCTGCACTGTTATGTATTTCAAAGTATTACCCATAGATCCAAAGAATCCCTCAGAGTCTCTCATCTCTTCATTCATGCGGGCCATACGTAATCTGTCAACATACAAGACCATAACAAAGTATTATTAATTTCTTTAACATTTTGGTACACAGATTAGACAGTCAATTAACAGTCTGTGGCACATCTCAGGCGCACAAATTTTACAGTCTGTGTTTACTAACCACATGAAAAGTAACCACATCTCAGGCGCACATATTTTAGTGCAATGATAACATTTCAGTTTCTTACATATACAGTAGAGCCTAGAACAATGCAATGCAATGCATAGCAAAAAACAACAAGATATCTTAAGTGCTATATCAACTATATATCAACTGCTCGTGGATGCATTTTCTTATCAACTGGACAGTTACAAAACACTTCTGGATATGATTTACCATGTTACTCACAATGTCACAATGTCAGCATGTGCCGTCTCTATGGCGATAGCTAGTGGGTCCTGTCCCGTTTCATCAGCCGCATACTGATTGGCTCCTCTCTTGAGAAGCAGACACACTTGCCTGCAAAAGTGGGTATCTTAGCTAAAGCCATTTGAGAAACACCAAAATTATTTTAAACCCATAGACATGGGTTTATAGAATACTACTCCAAATCCTCACCCTGTATGGCCCCAGGTGGCAGCCACATGAAGAGCCCCTTGTCCTCTTTGGTCACGGTGGTTTACATTGGCTCCATTCAGCAATAAGTACTCACATGCCAGAAGGGACCCCTGCAAACAAGCACAGGCACATGTAAACAAACACAGAATAAAACTATAATTTCAATGATAAATTACAAGTATCAGTTTCATCACCCCAATAGCTGACGCAATCAGAGGTGTGCGTCCCTGCTCCTCAGAGTAGCTCCAGTTTGCCTCTGCCCCTTGGGCCAATGCAGCTGCCATAGAGACAAGGTTCCCTTGAGATGCAGCCTGGTACAACTGACGTCCTGCGTCTTCTTTCCCCATCTCTAAAACAGCAATGGAAATGGGATTATTCAAAATGTATGGCAAAATATATGGAGCCCTTTGAAACATATGGTGAGGTCACTGTGAACCTACGTGTCTCAGGAAAGCTGCCACCTTTAACAAATCTTCTCTCCACATACTTCTCCTTAATCCATGTCTCTCTTTCTGGGCTGATAAACATATATGGTAATAGAGCATTATTATAGAGCATTATTAATGTAATGAATCATGAGATTAGTTTGAAGAGTGCATTGATTAATTGTCAATTGCTGAATTTGCCAAAGAAGTGCCAAATATGACATAATAGCCACTGTACGTACCGTGGGCTGTCAGAACTGGGTTTCACTCTGTCCTCCTCCAAACACCTGGCTTCATATATCCCATTGATGACATCATTACCCAGAGCGCACAATAGCTACAGAAGAGGAGAAAATAAGGTCCATACCAGGTATAATGCACTTTTAACCTACATAAAAAAGAGCAATTCTAATTAAGAACATGGTTGATGACTGCTACCTTAAGCTGCTCTGGATCCCAGGAGTCCAGGGTGAGAGACCGTACTTTGGAGACATGAACTCCAAGGCTCCTGTCGGCACAAACAGCACAACCAAAACAAACATGACATTTGACAACCAAAATGTGACTGAATTCACACTGTCTGTGAGGTGAATCCTCCGAACCATGCCATACCTATGGATCCCAGAGCACTCAATGCACATGGTAATTCCCAGATTGATGCTGGCCCAGCGAGGCTGCTCCTCTCCACAGTCACAGCAGCGCTGGTTCCCTGGGCCTTGGAGGGCTACACCTAGGACTGCAGGCCTCACAGGGGCCTGGCCAGGCTGGGGATCTAGATTATTGATGGGCTGGGGGATATGTTTGGGCTGGAAGAAAATTTAAATGTATTTGATGGTGTGTTTTTTTTAGGTCTACCATTTATGCGAGTTTGTAATTCCTGGAATGTTTGTACATTTTAGATATTGTTACCTGCAGTTGCTGGGACTCTACTTTCTCACGGTAAGCCAAATCGATGCTGCCCTGTACAGCACTAATCCAGGCCTGCTTCAGCTCTTCTGAATCTGCCTGGAGGGCACAACATCTGGACAAAGGTCAATCAGGTCAGCCTTGCTATCAACTCTAGCAATGAACAGTCAGCAAACATTACCAAATTCATAATGGTTTCATAATGCACTGTCAATAATCCAATAAAGTTTAAAAGTGAAAAAATACTACTTTTGAACAGAGACTAGTTCAAAACAGAAGCGGCGGTCAACACTGTCCAGACTCTTCACTGCACAGAGCCTGAGGTCATCGAACAGCACCAGAGGCTCCTCCTGCAGAACACAGAGTCAAGAATCCTTCACTCTAAGGAAGTTAATTAAGAGGAGACTGACTTGACAAAACTCAAGACAAAACTTTAGACAAAACCTTGTGTGTTTTCCTGTAGATTAGCTGATTATCTTTGATAGAAAACCAGCATCTAAAATAAGAACAGACACATAGGGATTATGTCGATAATTAGGCAGATGTGAAGGAATGTCTTCTTTTGCAGAATGTTCACTTACCTCTTCCATGTCTTATTCTTTCTACGAGACCTTTTGAAGAGGTAGCCTTGTATAGTCTCACCTCGATCAGGACAGGTGCTTACTATAGGTTCCCCAGAGGCATCCTGAAAGTGGACATTTCCATTTTAAATGTAGGACACACACACTCTATGGAATCCAATAGTCAACACTAAAGACTGCAACGATGATACTCACTCTCTGCTGGACCAGAAGATGAGTATTTTCTAAGTCCTTTCTTTTTGCTGTGCATTCAATGGAGATTTGGGCAAGCTATAACAAACATTGTAAAGATCATTAATAAAGAGATCAAGAAATAACTGAACAATACAGTTATTCAAGTCAAGTGTATTTCGAGTAAAAATGTAAAAGCAACCAATGTTATTCAAAGTGCTGTACAATCAACCAAGACAAAATAAGGAATTAAAATAACATTTAGGGACACATAGGTTCCAATGGTTATACTCTGAGGGGTTCACGTTTTACACGTATTGCTACATAAAAAAATATTTTTGGCCTCACCTGTGAAGCCATGCTTTTCATAGCAGGCTCCAGATCCCTCAGTAAGTCAAAACCTTGGTGAAAGAAGGTGTACTGGGCATGGAAGTATGAAAAGACCTGAAACATAATGGGACAAAATAGGTTACAAATATTCTACAACTTTTGTATATAACATACTTTGTTGTACTAAAGTTGAAATTAAAATAAGCAAACTCCCTGTCACTAATTTCTGACTTCAATTAGAAAACATCACTTACAGAATTCAAGATATCCACCTTCTGTTGGACCATGAAATTGTTCATCTGTATTAGAAGACAGATTATTGTGATGGTTTATCCCCATTAGTCATAGTAAACACAGTTGTTAAGCCATCTCAACGTGTTCTCTCACTTGCCTACTTAAACAAACAAAGCTATCCTGTTCTTCCAGGATCTCTGGGTGAATACAATCAAGGGGCAGAAGACATTTTTCAATATGTTGTAAAACTGTGCATGCTCTTTGATGCTGACTGCTTCTCCGTATATCGGAGAGCTTCCTATTTGACCACAACAAAACTTGATATTATCAAAACGTTTATAAATCTATGGTTGAGAATGTTGTCTACCTGCAAGCAGTAATCCAACGCAAAGTGCTGATAACATTTGCGTGTGGCCAGCAGAATATGGCTGCTGCGCTCAGCATCACTGGCTTTGTGGCGAGATATCTGGGCATTTTTCATGGCTGCTGTCTCCAGATCATCCCCAATTCTCACAAACTCCTTCCTTGTCTCTCTCAACTGTGGCAGGAACCTAAATAACAAGAGCACATTAGGAAAAATACTGAAAGAATAGAAAGCAATTGGTTGATCTTCAGGGTGTGAAAAATAGTATTCAAAATATATCACACAAAATGGAACTAGCTGATGTTTACACGTGTGATGCAACATACTGTGTTAGGAGGTTTGTAAGTTGCTGAGTGATGGCTCTCTGTGTCTGGTCAAACAGCATCTGGAGCAAGGAAGTTTGTCCAATAGAGAGAAACAAGTAATGAGAATCAAATTAGAAATATATCTATTATATACAATTATGGTCATTTCTGTTGAGATGGGTAATCTATAATGTACTTTATGTAAGCAATAGCTTATTCACAAAGCATACCTAACCCCATTACCCATTGAAACTGACAAGAGTGCAGCAACAAAAAGTAACTACTCACAGTATGGAAGTTGATCATTTCCTGTAGCCCTTGACTAAACTGGCTCATGCAGTTCTGAAGGGAAAAGTAGTTTATTAATACCATCAGAATGCATTCTTCTTGAAACTTTTATCCATTATGCCTGTCAATATGTCATGTACATTTTCTCCATACCATAATGATGCTGTCCTGCTTGTGGTACGAGGAGAATTCTGCCAATCCACTGAGGAATAACTGATTTGCTGTATTGTATGCTTGTCCCGATTCAACCATCTTCCCACAAAGCTTCATCACCTTAATAGGGAAAATAGAAGCAAGAAAATGTAACAATCCCTAGTGCCTAGGAGTACTTTCTCCAATGCCCTCTGACAGGTTTGTCCAGTCCAATCAGAACCCCACAAGCACTCCGACGGAGGAAATTCATTAGTAGATTCATATTCCCTAAGGTAATATATCACAGTTTATCATGGTACCTTTTCAACACGACTCTCTAGTTCGGTCACATCACTTTCACAATGGCCCAGGGTCTGCCTGTGAAAACACCAATTGACATTCTATGAAAACATGCAATCAAAAGTAATTTATCAAATGTATTATGTTGTTGTGAGAGGTACCTGAATGTAGGTGAGTCTTTGATGCACTCCTCAAAGTCCAAGAAGGAATCCATTCCAGACGTGTAAATTATCTTAATAAATTATGAGAGATGGGTGGTAGTAACTTATTTTAAACATGAGTAATACGCTGGGTTCACTTGCCATCTGTTCACTTTCCTGATTCACATTTGGACGCCAGATAGAAGGCATGACATCCACGTATCATGTCGACTCGGCACGTATATTTTACAGGCGTGGTTGTGATACATATTATAGTCAGTCATTAAATATTCAGACGTTTACACATTTTTAATTTTTAACATAGCCCTCCGGTATCGGGGTAACTCACTAGCTATTTATTTACAGGGAGCTTCCTTGCATTGAGATCGATGGAAACCGAAGATCAGATGATGTTCCACGCACAGGTGGCAGTACACGCATAAAACACATGGCACACACAGGTATGAGTTATGCGATGAGAATGCAACTTGAATTTCATGTCAACAGCTGTCTTTGCATCTCTGCAAGGTGTTTGCTGGATGAGATCGGGATCAGTGTTTTGTAAATATATCCGGAGTGATGACTTCTTTGAATTTTGTCAACGACTTGCCATTCAGTTCTTATGTGCATTACCGCCACCTAGCATACCGGAGATCAAGAAAGGACTCGTGTCTTTGGCATTTCCATACGCACTCTAATGTTCGAAATGTTTCTGAATAGAAACCTTTTGAATGCTTGAAGTTTTAAAAACTCATAAGGAACATCTCATGGCAGGTCAGAGACAACGTTTTAATAAGAAAGGCAAACTTACAACATGGACACAAATCAGAGTGGTTGATATAGCAAATCATTAGGGAGCAGGATGGTCAATAAACAGTTCACATTTAGAGATTAGAACACCTCCATGTTTTAGGAGTTTTAGCATGAATACTTTCTCTGTTCATATAGTCATGGAGCAGATGCAGCAGAGCAGAACCTGTGATGTCCCAAGAGGAACAAGAGTCAGGGTAATGTTTTCAAAAACCAATAGACACCAAAATAACGGTGACGTTGTCTGCACAGCCCCTCCTCACAGCCTCATTAGCTAGTCGCTGGCAAGCTGCTTCATAGTGGCTTTCCTCCTCTGTCTGACCCTCCTTCCTCTCCAAAGTCCCATCCTAAAAAAAACGAGTACCGTACATAACACAAACGTAAGTAGGAAGTACAAAAACACATCTTTTTCACTGACCAGACGAGAATGACCAATCTACCCTCACTGCTGTGATCACTTTACCTCCAACACACTGACGACAAATTGAACAGCTTCCTCTGCAGAGAATACTTTGAATAGTCCATCACATGCCAGAAGGATAAACCTGAAGAGACAGAGGATAATTTATGAAATGTTTGAATGTATACGTCACTAGTCAATACATTTATGTCTCGACTAGACTAACCTGTCATTGGGGTTGAGCTGACAGCGCCTTAGGTCTGGTGTGGAAATGACTCCACAGCGCTTGTACTGGCCATCGCCAATGGAGCGGGATACTTCCAACACACCAAGCACCCGACCATCTCTGTAGTCACAATAAAGACAGAATTATATTGATTTCACAGTCCATGTGGAGCAACACTGTTTATTAGAGCATTACACCCACCTGACAGTGCCCCCAGCACGTTGGATCCTCATGCGCTCCTCATAGATGGTGGGGTTGTGTTCCTTGCTGAGAGCTAAAGTCACACACTTCTTTTCATTGACCTTCTCCTCCTGCTCCATTCTGCACAGCACAGCCTAAATTAAATCAACATAGAAACAATTGTCATATTATTTATTAATCATTAACTGGTAGTATAACTAAGTTGAAAGAAAGTACAATGAAAACTTGACCAAGAAGCCTACCCTGCTGTCTCCAAGGTTCGCAACATACACCATTTCATTGACCACCAGCACACAGGTGGCTGTTGTCCCGTCCTTCCAGGCTGGCTTCCTTTGAAACATTATAAATGGGTGAAGTTACTTCTTTGTTGCATATTTAGTTACGGTGGATTAGCTCACCGCTCATAGTGATGAAATCAATAAACGCCAGGATTTAAATTGTGAGATTTCATCAAAACACACAGGATTAATCAAGCACCCTTCAAAAAGTCGATCTATCCTTACTGGCTGGAAGCTTTTTTCAAAAAGTCTTCATCTGTCTGCCGGAAGGTATCTAGTAGACATTTCTTAACCAGTTTGTCTAGGTTTTCAGTTACTCCTGTAGAAGGTGACAAATATGCAGCATCTTCCTCAAGTACATGGACAGTCAAGTCTAAATTTAAGGCATGTGAAAATGTTTAAAGAGGGAAAGTACAGAATATCACCCATTTCTGTCTGTTTCAACATGTCTATGTTTTATCAACAAAGACTAAGTGCACTTTCAGGGCTTCATCACCATTTATTTGTGCATAAGTATTGGGATTGAGCAGGTGACAAAAAACTAAGACACCATCTACACCATAACTGATCTTGTCAATAGATGGAATTACCAAAGATACATATTTAAACAAACCTTTAGGAAATTTAAGTGCAAGGGTGTGATGGAGATGCTCAGCAGCAAAGCGAGAGGCACGAGCTCCGCCATGTCCGTCAAACACAGCAAAGTAGGCTACACGAGACCTGGAGCAGCACACAAACGCATTTACAGGGGAAATATTAGAAGCACATCTCCTCCATGAAGTCCAAGAATTGAGCCTGCCTGGTAATCCTAGTCCATAATGTGTTTGAGACAGACATTGTAAAAACAACATTCTAAAACATGCTGAAAACGGTGTTGGCTGTTGTATCAACCCAGCTGGAGATAGTTAGCAAGAAACTTACACTTGTGCTGGCAGGGAAGATAGGCAAGAGTTAATGTCAGGTAGGAGGACATGAGCATCTTGCATCTCATCTCTTTCACCTCTCCTTGCTGCAAAATACCCCTTCAGAGATGGTAGTCCTGTGGAACAAAAAATAAGGGTTAAGTTAGTTTTATACTACTACAAACTTTTTGCAGTAACTGATGGGGTGTGGCTCTACTCCTCGTGCCCACATTTTGAGAGCCTGTGTAAGTAAACCACAGGCTATCAATGCAGCCATGCTCTGTGAGTTTGGCAAATAGTAAAGTTGACTTCATAGAATTATTTGTACTCTGTTAGATGGGATTTACTTGATAGCCTTCAAAACATTACGAGAAATACTGTGGACTGTGAATGTTGAAAACCTTTACAAACTTTCTTTTCCTCCCACTTCTTTTCTTCCACCTCTTTCTCGTCATGGCAAGGCTCGAGTTTCCTCTTAGAACCTCTGTCATCTGCCTTAGGTGATTGAATCCTTGATTCACCTATAACACACATAACGAAAATGTCATAACTTGATCATAAATTCACAAAGTGAAACCTACTGAATTACTATCAAAATTGTAAAAGGCTGCTTGTCTAGGGATACGTAAAAATCGGGGTTGGATAGTAGCCACCGAACGCTAGTGATATAGGAAGTTGTTAGCTAGAGCTACTGTAGTGAGCTATTAGCGAGTGTCTAGCCTAAATATATCGTTACCTGTGCTTTGCGATGGTTCTGGAAGATCGTCAAATAAATCCATTTTCTTATGCCTACAGTGTAGTAATCGCACTCTCGCGTGTTTGGACCAGTCTATGATTTGGACGGTGGTTTTCAATTGTGTTGAATTAAGTATCCGGTGGCTAGGTGGCTGTGTTGATTTGACTAGAGATAGCTAGGGTGACATACGTCCTCTTTTTCCCAGACATGTCCTCTTTTTAGGACCTTAAGAAAGCGTCGAGACAGGATTTCAAAATGAACTAAAATGGCCAGTATTCGACTTCAGTTGCGTTATACGATGTGCATCTGGTCTAACACACGTAATTGTATGTGCGCGCATATTTGCGTGATTTAACCCCTTTTTGTAAGTCCCGCCTTCTCTCACACCAATTGGTCGATTATAAAAGGATTGCATCAACCATTGGCCAAATTCCTGCCTTTCAATCTCTGCGAACGCGCGAAACGCTGTAGTGTTTGGCATCAAACAGTTGGCGTTTTTTTAACCCTCGTGCTGCCTTCGAGTCACATGACCCAAAGGTTCATAACGAACCATCGTTGTGTTTACCCAATTTTACCCAATACAAAAACAAATAAAAATAATTTTCTTTTAACCATTCCAATATGGGGGGTCTGAGACAGCCCGACAATTAAAAGAAAATGCTTCACTTTGTTTTTGTATGAGGTAAATTTGTCGCAATACGACGGTGGGTCACAATGACTGATGGGTCAGAATTACCCGAAGATAACACAAGGGTTAAGCAATCACAATACACATAGAACATACCATAACACACCACCTCCCGGAAATGAGTCTCAACAGGTTGGGATGTCAGCAGTAGTAGCACATGGACATCCACTGTACTAACTTACATACATACAGATTATACAACATATGAAGCAGTACAAGCAATCATCTTTACATAGAAAAGAAACAGTTGGCGTTGGTGAGTAGGCTATTGACTGTAAAAACCATGAGGTGAGCATAGCTGCCCATTCGGGCCCAAAGCCACGTGAAGCCTCTTCCATAAGGAAGACTCAAAAAAGAGACATAATGATTGTAGCGTCGGCCAGGAATCGAACCCGGGAATCGAACCTCGCGAAAACTAACTATAACGATAACTATATTTGCGTCCACACCAACGGGCAGTCTTCTATGAATAGTGTGGAAGGTTGGTCTGAGTTTAGCACTCTAGGCCCTAGAGTGCAACACAAGGTCAGACTGGGCACTGAAATTCTTAAGACAAGACAACGCAAGCACCTGGCATAACATAACATATAAGTACACAGAACATAATATACATCTATGGTAAGCTTAAATAAGTAAAACTTCCTAAATAAACAGATAACAAGAAATAATACACTATACTAACCCTAAAAACTAAAACTTCCTAAATGTACAGATAACAATAAATAAATCAGGGGGAGTCACGTGGTTGAGCGGTTAGGGACTCGGGCTAGTAATCAGAAGGTTGCCAGGTCAATTCCCGGCTGTGCCAAGTGACGTTGTGTCCTTGGGCAAGGCACTTCACCCTACTTGCCTCGGTGGGAATGTCTCTGTATTTACTGTAAGTCGCTCTGGATAAGAGCGTCTGCTAAATGTAAATAATACACTATACTAACCCTAAATACACATAAAACCTATTGCAACCCTATAACCTATTCTAACCTAGGTGGAGAACAGTGAGTCATCATAGTGCAAAATTACAGATAGTGCAACCAGCAGCTGAACAGGTTGCCCAAAAGTGCCTTGCAGGACAAGAGTGAGGGTCTTCTCCTGACGGTGGTACCCATGTACGAGGCAGTCTACTAGGTAGTGGGGACTGACGGCTACCCCACACCAGCCATCAGTCGAGTCATAGGCACCAAAGGGATCAGGGGTGTTGTCCTTCCACATGGTGCCTGTTATGGTCTTCTGCCCATACAGGCCGAAGTCACAAGCCTGCACATTCTGCACAGTCAACTGAGCATGTCTCTAGCCATAGAGAATGAATGGGAAAAGTTAAGGAAGTTAAGACTATTCATAGCAGACTGTTAACTTCCTTAACTTTTCCCATTCATTCTCTATGGCTAGTCTTAACCATATCGAATACTACCATTTGTGGCCACTGTAGGGATTTGGGGGGCGCTGTTGCGCTTTGTTCTTATTCGATTGCGAGAAGCGTCTCAGATCAGATTTTTTTGAGAGAACGACAGTACACGTCTCTGCAATCAAAGGTAAAATATCCTCAGATCTTGATAGATCTTAAGATAGATAGCTAAATCACGAATGAAAATGTTTATATGTAACTGTATGTATGTAATATTTAACTGTGACATATCTTTTGTAAAAAAAACTTTTTTATTGGCCGGAAATCGAACCCCGGTCAACCGCGGCGGTTTGAATTGTCAGCACGAATTCTACCCAAGAGCCCTTTCGGCATGCGTTGGTGGTATAGTGGTGAGCATAGCTGCCTTCCAAGCAGTTGACCCGGGTTCGATTCCCGGCCAACGCAACCTTCCTTTTGCCTTACATTATTTTGTTAAAACAATATAATACATTCTTTTTTTATGGAATCCCTTGCTTCCATGAAGTAAGTACATCTTATTGAAAAGATTTTCACCACTGTATTGGGAACGACACTAAATTAAACATTTAAGATAACTTGTCATCCTGACGATAGGTGTCGTTGCAATAACAGACTTGTCCTTTAGTCAGACGAAATATGTTACTTCATTTCCGTTCGTGCATTTTGGATCGCAAAAGGCTGTAGTATTTGTTGATCATCAAGGAAAATTAATACGATACAAAGTGATTAACCCGTTTTGGCTCGAGTTCGTCGAGTTGTTCTATTTTTGGGGATTGCATCAGCAGCAGGCGAGTCGTCATTGCAACTACAGACAAATCACAATGGCATCGGGAGGTGGTTCAACAACAACGCATGTTGGTGATGTTGAGGAGGATGCATCCCAATTACTTTTCCCAAAGGGTTGGTAACTAACTAGGCTGTATGTTATCTCGATTTTTGAAAGTATCGATGTGGGCAGTAAACCCTCATGGATTGAATTAACTTTACAGAATTTGAGAACGCAGAGACACTACTCAACTCGGAGGTGCACATGCTCTTGGAGCATCGTAAGCAGCAGAACGAGAGCGCAGAGGACGAACAAGAGCTTTCAGAGGTTTTTATGAAGACGCTCAACTACACAGCACGTTTTAGCCGATTTAAAAACAGAGAAACGATAGCTAGTGTGCGCAGGTGAGTAAAGCTGATTAACTAATACTTAGTGTTAATAAACTGTTAGCAAGTGTGAACATTTTCTTTCCTTTTTTACGTAGCTTACTTTTACAGAAGAAGCTGCATAAATTTGAGCTGGCAAGCTTGGCCAATCTATGTCCAGAAGCAGCAGAGGAGGCAAAAGCCCTCATACCAAGGTTGGTCCTTTTCATTTGATTATTTAAAAGCAATAATATATCTCTTGACAATATTTCCCCAACCACCTGGATTGGTGATGTCACCACTTTATTAGACACCGACCATTTGACTACATATTATTATTATTATGTATATAATTACACACAATCTCACCACAAAACACAATTGACTAAATGCCGCTTTTTATTGTAGTCTTGAGGGACGTTTTGAAGATGAGGAGCTGCAGCAGATTCTGGATGACATTCAGACAAAGAGAAGTTTTCAATACTGAACAGGGAACACTCAATGGGCCCATTGTGTTTCATTGAGTGAAACACTGTGAACATCTTACAAGGACACTGATCATTTTACCGTGCTGATGTTCATGATGTGTTCATTTGAGACTTAGAATTTAGTGGTGAACAAAAACAAATACAGCTGATTGAGATGAGAGAAACCTCTGAAATGCCTTTTGAAAAAGTATTTTTTGTTTTGTTTCAAATAATAACAACTTTGTTCTAATTAACTTTGCACTACATCTGTTCTCTGCTTTATGAAATGTCCTACAATGACAATCATGACATGAATGTTGCTAGTGACAAAGTTCAGTTAGTGTATGAATATGGCAAAAGGTTGGAAGTGTGTAGGTCAACCAAGAAGAAAGAAATCAAAACACCCCATAAATCTGACTACTTACATTAATCACAGACATAGTATTTGTCAAACATTCATGCAGTATGCAGAGTTCTCTTCATTGTCAAGGGCCTCTGGGAATACCCCACAAGGTGTGGCTACCATCCTCACTGTGTTTTTCCCATGAAGATCTCTCTCATATTCCATCAGCTGACGCCAAAATCCAGCATTGGGACGAATGTGAGGCCTGTTCTCAAGAACCCATTCATGGGCCTGACGTAGACTGACCCCTTTGTGTTTCATGAGGTAAGCCATGATAAGGGCAGGAGACCGGCTCCTGCCAGCAGAGCAGTGTACCAATGTGTGCCCTGAATGGTTGTTATGGATGGACTCAGCTACAGATTCAAAGTAGTGTCTCAATGGGGCATGAGGTTGATCCTGGACGGGCACATGAAGGACCTCCACCCCTTTGTAATTGGGATACACAATAAGCTCTGCTGTGGCATTTATTATCAGAGTAATGTTCCTGTTGGTGATCAGTGTTAGCTTCTGAGCAGCATCCACACCGCTCAGAAAGAGAGAGGGTGTTATCTGGGAGACCGACATGGGGCATGGACAACGAGCTGCAAGAAGTAAACCGTAAATATGATTTCAAAACTGGGTGCAAACATGGGTCAATAATATTAGAAAGTGTACTTCTCCCCCCCACCCCCCTTGGAGCGACCAAATAATGTTGATAACAATAACACGAACTTCCTTTGGCACTTATTTGGTTTTTCACAATGTATGCTCATGTTTTGGCTACCCGCAATGTTTGGGGTTATCTCGTTGTTATGATCAGTGACCTATGCACTTCTGTAAAGCTCTCTCTTGGAGGTCGCGTTGGATAAAAGTGTCTGCTAAATGAATACATGTAAATGTAACGTAAATGTATTCATTTCATGAATAACATGTCAAGGGTTACCGCCTTGACATGTTAGGGCATGTTCTGCAGAGTCGCATCGAAACTAGTCAATCTGACGTATCATGTGGGAGTGAGTCATTGTTTTCTCGGATAGCCTAGTTCAGTATAGTCTACTGTACGGCACGACATAATAACAACACGACAAAGTATAGGCTACGGACCAACACAGCATTCGATTGAACATAGCACGGGTAAGTGCGACTGGGATTTAAACTTAAGTCTGTTTATGATCCGTGAACATCCAAGAATGACAAAAATGATCTGAAACTGTTCTGACTACTGCGTATTAAGTAGGCTACCGTTAGCATTATGAGTAAATTGAGATTTGCTTTAGGTGGGATTTTCGGACTTTAGAACACACGATATGCATCCCGATTGTAATCAATGTTACGAACATTACAACCATTTAAAACAATCAAAACATTACATAGGCCTACCTGAAAAATACAAACTTGCCAACACAGAATTATTGAGAAGGGTTAAGTTTCGATTAATACTTAACTGGAAATGATTAGATATAGTCACAGGAGGACGCCATATCACCAGCAGGACCGTTGTAAGGCACGGATTGGTGGGTGTTGGAAACAGGAAAAACACGTAACCAAATAGTCTTCGGATATGGAAGCGCATTAATAGCGTAAATGATTTTTGGGTTTGTTATTTCATCATTACCTTTATAAGAATAATTTTTCACACTAATTATTTTATGTCTATACAAAATATTCTAAAGACTAAGAGACGGTGACATTTTGAGCTCGTACTTGCTTGTCTGGATGGGCAGGTAAGAGTAAACTGTGCTGGACAGTTGGGCACATGAACTGACTTGTGTGACTCTCTTAAGCCTCTGTTGGAAATGGCTGTATATAGCCACAAACGTGCTCTGAGGCTATTATTAGCACTACGTACATGGAACTCCACAAGCTCCCCTTGACGGGTAGTGTGAGATGTCAGACTCACATGCTGGGATCTACTCCCTGGCAGGGAATTATAAAATCTACACTGAATGTCCAGGAGTAATGTCCCCATAAAACGTATCACCGCTGAGCTAAACGCTTAGATGTACTTTAAAGCTTAGTTTCAGCTGTATAATTATATGAGATCAGAGCCTCCATGAAGGTGTGTGGCCTGACCCAATTGAAGAGGGAAAACGACACCTTTCAATCAGCATGTATCGATGTATCAATGGAGTAAATCACACCAGCAGATTTAGTTATCTTGATACGCAGCTTGATGATCATCTCATCCCTAAACAATGCATTTTACAACCAAAGTTGTGAATAAGTTCCTTTGTAAGTATTTCACCCACAAATGCTGATTCTTTATTTTTCAGAATCCTTCTCTTTTCTTTAATCGGAAATGTTACCCACCGGTACAGAACAGAAGAGCTCCCACTCTCACCAGGAAGCTCCTGTCTCAAAGAGAAGAACACCAAAACAGAGATATGTCAACACCTCACCAACAGCATCTGGGGCCTCAGGTGACTCCAAGCAGTCAGCCCCTGGGAGAGCCAACCCCCCAGGTAAGATTGTTGCCAAGAAGATTCCTGACGTGAGATACCCCATCATCACAGAAAATAAAAAAGCACATATTATTCAAATGCCTGACAAGACCACTCAAGATAAGGGGAGACCCGTGGTCCCTCTTCCCAGGCCTGAGATTGTATCTCTGAGTAAGAAGATTGAGGGAGACGTTGTTAATGCAGTGGAGGTTCACACTCGTGGACAAAGGGAAAATCCCAGCTGGTTTGAATGGCGTCAGAACCGAATCACAGCATCCACAGCTCACCGCATCTCCCACAGTCGTTTTGTTAATGGGAAGAGTCCAACCCCAGCTGCATCTTACCTGGCGGCTATCACAGGAGAGGGCCCAAATGTGAAGACTCGGGCCATGAGCTGGGGCATTGAGAGGGAGGCTGAGGCTGTCCGCCACTATCAAAGCCTGAAGAGCAAAGCTTTGGGGAGACCAGTGCAGGTGCAGGAGTGTGGTCTGTTTATAGACTCACAACGTCCCTGGTTGGCTGCCAGTCCTGATGGGATTGTGCAAGAGTTGGATGGTAAGCGCCTGCTTTGTCTGGAAGTCAAATGTCCATACAAGCACCGTCAAAATACAGTAGCCCAGGCTTGCAAGGAGGATAAGACCTTCTGTCTAGAGATCCAAGGACTGGGTTATTGTCTAAAACCCAAGCACAGCTATTACACTCAGATTCAGTGTCAGATGGCTGTTACAGGGTTGCACCAGGCCGATCTTGTAGTATTCACCTTGCAAGAGACTGCCATTGTACCTGTGGCTTATGATCCTGTGTTTTGGGAGAATACGGTAGCCAAGTTGGAGCTCTTCTATAAAGACGGAGTGCTGCCCTACGCCAGAGAGAAAGGATTAGACATCCCAGCTGTGAAGCCTGAAGAGTAGAACCCGCTTTCAAAATGAACACGCCAATTTAGCAGCTCCGAGTAACTGAAAAAAAGTGTTGACAAATGCTTTAGTGGTGGACAAAGTGCCCATTTCCTGAATTTAAGATTTTGATTTTGAGGCTGGAACACAATAACAGCCATGTGTTGTTGAATGGGTCTCAACAACTGGTTATCTGCTTTATTCTTGCAATAAAACAAGACACAAGATTGTAAATGCCTTAAATGCTGTTAAGTCATTTGTATAATATCAATGTGAATAAATCATATTGTCATTTTTTACTAGTATTATCTTCATCAACTTTGCCCCCGTCAATCCCTTCCACGCCAATGACCTGTCACTGCAAATAATCTCCCAATATAAAAAAACTGAAAATATTTGCCTTCATTGAACCAAAGGTCACATAAACAACTTTATAAACAATTATTTACATAATTTGCAGTTACCATCATATGTACATAAAAGTTAATCACTCAGCAGAGCATAATATAAAACATAAGTGAGGAACTAAAAATAGAGGAAACATGTTACAAAGGTTCCAAAGTGTAACCCAATCATTGCTATCTGATATATAATAACTGAGAAAAGAGAGAGAAAAAAACAGCCCTGAGAAACATCATTAAACTTGGGACCTGGGATAAAGTAGATGGTGAATTGAAGCAAGCCCTTGAGAACATGTTCTCTATAAGATGCAAATAAAGATGGGTGTGGCTAGACCATGTTATATGCATGGTTTTTGAACAATAACACCGTTAAACCTTAAACATCCTTCTGTCATGACTGCTCTCACATCATTCCCATCTACCATTTCAGTCTTTGTGATTGTACATAAATGTGTAGTTGTACCCTAAACAGTGACCAATTCTATATATGGTTGTTTTTGTTAATGATGTTGGTCTCAGTATGAAGAACACTTGTGCTGAACATGACAGGTGTGTGACAGGCCTTTTGTTGATTTCCTTCAACCCAAGTCTGTATTTTCCAGTCCTAGAGAGCTTGATAGCCATGTGTCTTGATGGATGTGGGGGGTTGGTGCAGCGCCGCATTTAGTCGCTGAAGCGTTTTCGGGGGCGAATGCGAGCCCTGTTGGACCGGCGGATATTCTGCTTTGAGTCACGACAGGGCTGGCAGACGAACACCTCGGGAACATGAGTGCGGCGTATTTTTGCACAGGACAAGTGCACCCAGGTCCCACACTCACTGCATTCAATCATGGGTCGTCCCGCGAACGGCTTCAAACAGAAACAAGTTATCAGGTCCCAGGAGTCATCTTCTGAGGACATGAAAACAAGAAGGGTGATTAATGATGATTCTCATAATTCTCCTAAACACAAAGCGGATCAAAAATGAACTCAACATACCTTCCTTTTTGCTGTTATTTCCAGATGCATTTTCTTTGACAAACACTGCTATACAAATGAGACAAACATAAACAATTAGCATAGAGAAAAACACAATTACAGTTGGAGGCAATCTGAAGGTATGGAGAGACACAGACCTGAGCGGGTAAGTCTGTTGCAGTCCCCATTACGAGGATCCTGCTCTGTGTCACTGCCACACTGGTATGGGCTGCTGCCATCCATGTCAGTATAATACCCAGTCTCCTGGTCATCAGGAAGTTTCTTGTCCATAACCATACAAAGGACACTGGCGTTCTCCAATCCATTTTCATTATACTCCAGGCTCTTCCTCTCCTCCTCATTCCCTCCACCCTTCTCATTTCTCTTCTTCTCTGGCTCCTGTTCTCCTTCTTCCTGTGGATTAGGCTTCAATTTTGATGTTTCTATTTGGTCTACCTTGGTCAGATCAACAGGTTCCCCTTTCACTTCCTTAGGGCCACATCCTCTCATCTGAAGTTCAGCATTGCTCTTTTCAGATGCATCTTTAAAGCTCTGTATCTCTGTTGCTCCTGTCTGGTCACTGTTACTATGACCTGAGAGAGCGTTGCTGGAGTTGGCCTCAGGGCTGGCTTGGACCTCTAGCAGTCTGCCTGGTTTCTCACTATTCTCTGGCGAGGCTTGGTTAGGAAACAAAAGATCTGATGGGGTTTTATGGGACTTCTTCACCCCTCCTGAATCACATCCTTTTGTTTTTTTCTCCCTATGACCGGTCAACTTCTTGTCAGACTTCCTTTTCTTCACCTTCTCCTCCTGGAGTTTGGAAGGGTTGCCATCTGTACTTGAGGATGAGAGGTGTGTCCATGAACTATGGTTAGTGCTGTGCGTGCCGCTGTCCCTTGGTCCACCCTCATCACACCACCATTCCTGTGAGGAAATACACCGATTTGATCATATATATTAAGAATAATACAGTAGGCTATCATGGTATTTGTAGAGTTGAATTAAGATATATTATGATTCAGTAATGATTACAGTATGCAGTGATAACTTGTTGCCGAGAATACCACACAGCAAACAAATGGTAGTTCTGGTTTCAAATGTCATGATTGATGATTTTCAGTTTTGATATGGAGCCAGAATAATATTCAATCCCATAAACATACATAGTTGTAATTATTAAATTCCATCAAATGTAGGGGATGACATAAATACTCAAACTAAAATCCAAATGTAGCTATTAAATGAAGGGTTTGTCAAGGTTCCTTGAGGTTAAATTATCATAATATATGGATTCTAGGATCTCACTACTGTCATTCTGGAGTTATCACAATGCTACCTGCAACAGTTCGAACCTACTTAATGGTTGGTGTAATGGCATGTTTACTCAATCGAAAACATAAAAATAAACTACTGTAGGCCTATATATTTTTGTAAACTATGTGTTAAATCATCTGACTATGTGACGTTATAAAACACAATAAAGTTGCTTTAAGAAAACGATGTTTAATGATTCAATATGATAAAAAATTGCGTAGTCTTAATGTATTTATTTTCACCTTCGTTGGGTATGGGATATACCCGGCATAAGCCAACACAAAGGTGCAGAACTGATTGAAGTCTTCAACAGTCCGTTGTCTTTTTCGCTGTAAAAAATAAAAAATACAGTGATTACAGATCACATCTAGATTTAACTTGCGTACGGTAGGCGACAAGCTCTTCATCTCTGAAAGCCTATTGTCTGAACATGCATGAAGTGTCGAAGCGCGGGAGACGCTGTCAGATCCGACTTACTGTAGCCCACCAGTTCGGTAAACAACACAGTGGCCAAGAGAATAGTTATGTAACATACAAAAAAATCGCAATAACATTTACAACATCATTGTGATACCGTTCTAATGACCGAACAACCTAATGTGTAGCTCAGAATAGTCTTGTCAAGCAGGCTATACTCTACCACCACGATCAAGTTAGTTGTGTAGCGTTTTGACCGCCAGTCCATTGTGGAAGAAAATTATCTTAGTTGTGACACTATAGATTAGGCTATATGAAGTTTGTGTCAAAATTATGAAAAAATGATTGGAACGCTGTCGGCTATAGCGTATCAAAAGAAAGATCAAAAGATGACGATGGCATGGCACTCGAACGTCGTTGTAGCCAACAGTAGTATACATCACAACTGAAATATATGTTTGAATAAAAGGCTGCCGCTACAATAAAGCTTGCATTGTGCTTCAAGGTACAATATAAAGTTCATTCATTAGGCTACACTAAGCTTATAAAAAGAATCTATTTGGACACCATTCTATCGACGTATGCAGGCATTAAAGTTTTGCCAAGCGCTCATCAACACACACGTTGCAAACTGGTCAAGCAAATGTTACTAACATAGACAATGTTAATCAGTTATCAATGTGTCAGTCATTACACTGTTACAGACATTGTTAGTTTTGCGAAAATATCGAATCGCCCATTAGCTAGCACAATCCACACGCCCGGACAATGCTACCCGGAACCTTGCAAGCTGTCATTGTTAAAAGGAAATGTAATTTAACTGAATGTTGATGCACATACCTCAGTTGACATCGTCCTCCGATACAATGTACTTAATTGCAGGCAATATTATGAGGTTGTATGTCTTTTTCGTTCTTCGTTTGCCTGATCTTGTTGTCAGATGATGATAATCGATGATAGGGCAGGTCCTTCAATCCAGATACATTCGCGGTACGCTCTGCTAAGGTTTATTACCTCGGCAGTAGTTGACAGTTCAATCTCGCAAGTAAATTAGTTTGATATTGAAACACAGTGGAGCTCAAACCGGTCTAGAATAGCCTATTCATTCACACGGACCGTCTGCCTACTTGCGCCCTGTCGAAACAGTCTGTTGTCAGCAACTCGGATGCAAAATGAGTCCACAACCAGTTAAATGCAAATCATACACTAAAGGCCTACAATAGTCGAAGAACACATCGAAAAAAACAAAGTAAGTTTACCCACTGTCTCATTCATGTGAAGCAAACTGTCCTGTATAGGAAAAGATCGAAAAGTACACTTCAGTGCGGGAGATCACGGAATAACCTACCACATTCTATCAGTGATGTCACCGCGGTGGGCAGGATGGGACCTCAACTACGGACAGGGTGATTTTTTTTCATTCTGTGGTCTGAACAAATGCTATCATCGGACACAAATAATTCAGAGATTGTTAACAATTACTAGATTTCTTATTTTCAAAGTCTTAATTGCCACGAAACTAACATGCCACCATTTAAAAAATGTCTAGGTTATGAACACCCCCGTCAAGGAAGATGGTGTCCATTCATCAGCTGGCAATGGTTGGGGGGGATTACGCCCGCGAAAACTATACTAAAGACAACAATTCGTGGCTGCTGTGTTTAGAAGTAGGTTATCGAGTCATAGCCTAATCAGACCAGTCCCAGGCGGCTGAATGAATGATGGAATGATGGTTGAAAGCCACGATAGCCGATTTAAAGATCTTAAACAGGTGTTGTTAACTAAGACTGCTGAGATTTTATTTGCAATCATATGAGAAAGTAAAAAAGGCAATTTTGATCGAAACGTTTTTATTAGCATTGAGTTATGAATTCTTATGTTTTTAACAGCTATTTATAAGTTATATATACCATTCAAATGGGGAAATGTATGCTTTTATTATAAGAATTAACTATATTTATAGTAAACCACTATACCTTTGCTGGTGGGAGATGCCCCGACCGCCCCCGCACACACACAAATAACCTCGTCTTGATGCTTAGTTTTCCTATGTTGACAATCATGGATATGCAATGGCTCCTCTGATTAAATAAACTACCCTTCTCACTTAATTGGTGCTGGATGAGGTTATATGCAAACAAAACGTTCTTTTCTCTCTCTCTCGAGCATATACAACACACACACACACCATGCATTCTTCAGGATGGATTAAGAAATAAATACACGTTTTCAGATGTACATATGTCCCTTGATACTGCAGATGAGGGTTGCTTTGCCAAGATAGCTGCACATAAGGGTGTACAAAGAAGGGTTAGCCCTGACGATCACAGGATGAAGTATCCTCTCACAGTCTACCAAATTAGCGTGAAGGTGAGTAGAGAAGTCTGGACCCAGAGGTCAAAAGAGCACTTGATTTAGATCCCAGTACATCAGGTAGGCAGTTTGCACTGTACACTTTAGGACACCAGGCAGAATATTGCTCATGACCCAGACCTTGTTAGGAGCCAGCTAAATTGAGTGCACTCAAACAAAGACTATGCGATGGGAAACAGAGGATTGCTGGGCGGCACCAGTCAGACACAGTTCCCCCTCCTGAGGGACGCTGATTGGCAGTTCGGGGTGTGATAGGTTTTTTATAAGTTGTGGTGGATATCCATTGGCAACTTGGCATGTCGGTCATTGGCATGTTGTTGGTGAGTAGCTCGGTGCTTCTCACAGGTATCCCTCCTTGCGGAACTGTTCCGTAAGGATATCTCGGTATTCGTCGAAGCCCCCTTCGATTCGCCGCACTTTCCCTCCCTCACAGACCCACAGCTCTTTACACACCAACCGGATTAAACGCTCGTCGTGAGAGACTAATACCACGCCGCCCTGGCAGGAGAAAGAGAACATTGACTAGATCCAAATATATGCTTCAGAATATCAGATAATCAACTATTTTAGTTTAGTAGCTGCATATTTACTTACTTTGAACTTGTTGAGAGCCTTTGCCAGAGCCTCAATAGTTTCCATATCCAGATGATTTGTCGGCTCGTCAAGGATATAAAAGTTTGGGCTGTGAGAGAGACAGTTACACAAACAGTGTACAAATGAATCAGGATGGATTCATCTTGTAAAATCAAAACGTATAACATTAACATTATTAAATAAAAATGTCTATATACCATGGCATCGTCATCTGGGCAAATGCCACTCGGCTCTTCTGTCCTCCTGACAGGCTGGCTACAGGGCGCGTGGCGAGCTCTCCTGTAATCCCATATCCACCAAGCTGGTGCCGGTACTCCTCCTCATTTCGACCTGAGGAAGCAGGACAAAGTGACAGTGGTTACAATGGAAAGGCAGGCCACCTATCTCATCTCAGTCATTGGTCGGAAACTATGACGACGAGCCTATAGCACGGCTGTAAAATAAAAGCATCTATGTGCTTTAGTGGTACCTGGGAATTTGTTGAGTAACAGCTCTACTGAACACACATTGAGGTCCAGCTGATCCACGTGATGTTGACTGAAGTAACCTATCTTGAGGTTCCTGACCAAGACAGAATTACATTGCCATTAACCACAAGCATACACAAAACCAACAGGATACCCTTAGCCTAGAGATACAAAGGGTCTTACCGGTGAGCCTGTCTGATCCCTCCGACGGGCGTCAGTTCCCCCATCAATAGCTTGAGCATGGTGGATTTGCCTGCCCCATTCTCACCCACCTGAAAGTTCAAACTCAAAGTTTCAGTGAACAAAGAACATTGGGTCTCCAATGAAAAGCTCCCCTCCAATTCAGTGGCACAAGTGAGGTTATCAAAACGTAGAGTATATATATTTACGAATTTTAGCCTTTGTGCCACTTTGAAAAGAAGAAAATAACTCAGAAAGGTTTGGAATGTGGACACTTACAATGCAGATCCGGGACTCTAGGTCTGCAGAGACACACAGCCCTGTGAACAGGCGTTGATCAGGGTTGTAATAGAACTCCACTTCATCCAACTGAAGGATAGGAGGAGACAACTTCTCAAAGTTGTCGGGGAACCTGAGATATGAGCGGACACACAGTTACAAAACAATGAGTACATTGAAAACAGAGACAAAATGACTGTTAAATCTGAATTTTGAATCCCTGTAATTGAATAAAACAGGGTCAAAGTCTCTCACCGTAAAGTTACTTCTGTCTCCTTTTCAAGAGGTTTTAGTTCAGGGCTGTGGGAGAAAAATGGAGAGTGGTCAAAGAAACATAGAATTAAAGAATGGCAAGGATGATTATAAACAATAAAAAGTCGCATACTCACAGTTTCTCCAAGAGCTTCAATTTGCTCTGCACTTGTGCAGCTCTGTTGGCATTATACCTAAACCTGTCAATGAACACCTGGGATTCAGAGGAGAAACGAAGACCATTTAGATTGACATTTTGACTGACATATACCGTTGTCATTTTAGGTCAAATTTAGATGACTTTGTCAAGGTGTTAAGAGTTTGTACAAATCCACTATGTGTGGATGTGAATGAGAGAGCAAGTCTGGTTTCTACCTGAATGTGATCTCTGTACTGTAGCTGGGCGTCATACTCCCTCTGCTGGCTCTTCAGACGATCCTCTTTGGTCTTGACAAAGTTCTCATAGTCACCGCGATAACTCTCCAGCCTCTGTGAGTGAAGGTGGATGATGTCCGTGACAACAGCATTCAAGAAGTTGCGGTCGTGGGACACAACCAGGATTGTTGATTGCCAAGTCTGACGGAGGATGGCAAAAGAGAAAGTTAACTACAGATCCATAAATGCACAGAACAATATTCAGTATCAGTAGCTATTTGGACCAACCTGCAGGTAGTTCTCAAGCCAGAGAATGGCTCTGACGTCCAACATGTTGGTGGGCTCTGAGAGAGAAAGGAAGAGAGGGGAAATGAGAGAGAGATTATGTTAGTACATTTTAACTGACTTTTATTCACCTTGATACTGAATTGTACTCAGAAAAGGCTTATTACTTACCATCAAGTAACAAAAGATCAGGCCTAAAAATGTCAGGAAAAAAACATCAGTTACTTATAGATTAATGTTTAAGTAAAAGAACTGGGCCTTTAAGAGCATGTAAACAGTATATTAATTACAAATTTTATCAGAGCTATTTCCATAGAGATGACAAAAAAAGCTCACCGGGCAAAGAGAGCACTGGCCAGAGCTAATCTCATCCTCCATCCTCCTGAGAACTCCCTGAGGAGAAAATAAATGTATACCTGTTACTCTCACATTCAAAGACAACCCTCAGACCAACCTAAGGAAAAGCGACTGGACACCTACTTTGTTGTCTGCTGTTGCATCTTAGCTGAAAACCCAAGACCTGCCAGGATGACTGACGCTCTGGAAGCATACAGATATAGAAAGAGAAGTATTTGCATAATGACAACAATTATTTTATCTTTAAAAAGTGGTTGGTATGGTTTTTCTGTTTTACCTGGCAGGTGCCTTGTCTGCTTCAATCTCTTCCAGTTTGGCATAGATCTCTGACAGCCGAACACTCTCCAATCCATCAGCACTGCAACAGGGGAAGCAACAGGGGAAGCAACAAGTTAACATTTTGGGACAAAAAGTCTTCTCAAAGTGTTCCATTTAATTTGCTTTGTCTTTGGTCACACATTCAATCTTTGTCACAGGGTCATCTTAGAACAGTTTCGAACAGTTTTCAACAAGAGATTGTTCTAGAATGTACAGGTGCATGGCAACTATTGGTGCCCTCTAGTGGAATAGATACGTTAATCAGAAAACATTTGCTGAGCATAGACGTAGACCTTCGTTTCTGTGCACTTTTAATATCAGGCTATAGCAATGGAATGTGTTCCTAATGCATTCTTGTCCATGTGTAACTTACACTCCGTTGGCAATCCGGGCATTGAGGAGGCGTTCCTCTTTTAGAAGCCCCTCCCTGACCGTGTCACTCTCTAACACACTCTGTAGGGCCACCGTCTCATCCCCAGCAACCTCCTGCTCCACATGAAGGATGGTGATGTGGGCAGGTACGCGCAAACTGCGACTGGCGAGCATCTTCAAGAGTGTGGTCTTCCCCAAGCCGTTGCGCCCAATGAGACCATAGCGACGCCCAGTGGCAAGAGACAGCTCTGCTCCTTGCAGCAAAGATCTGGAGCCACAGAAATGGGTTTCGTTAACTGTAAGAAATGTTTCAAACCCCCAAATGCAGTGTAGTTACTGCTGTACCAGATAATGGTCTTACTCACCTCTCGCCAAATGAAACGTCAAAGTTCTCAATGCGAATGTCATAGCTTCTATTCTTTCCAGACATATCTACACGGTTTTCCTTCTTACTGCTAGCCTGACTAGCGGATGCTTCCTCTAGTACCCTGTGGAGAAAAAAAAGAGAGCGAGAGAGATGTACAAAGACATCATTAGAGGAGTTTCATAAACAGTTTGATTCAGCTTTAAATGCTCAAACAGGCTTGTTCCCTAGCTTGAAATAACTGTATAATATTTATTGGCAGTATTACAGTATTAAAAATGAGACTCACAATGGGCTGACGGTTTTCTGTGAATCTCGCTCATTCCTCCTCTCATGTTTTGCCTTCAGCTTGGCCTCAGCTTTCTCCAATTTCTTGGCATTCACAGTCTATATACACATACATTAGAGTATGTGTAAGAGTATAGAAGAAAGTGTAAAGGAAATGGAAGAAAATGACAAGTATGTAGTCAGCCCTATAAAATAAAATACTGTTGTCAAGGAGAAAACATATTACCGTGTTCTGGCTTCGTTTCATCATCCATATGCCTTGGACATCATTTGTAGCAGTTACTGAGGAGAAACAAGAAAATACTTCAATCTGAGGTTTTAAACAAGGGGTGTGTGCCTGGGATAAAATAATCAGAATTAGTTTAGCTTCTACATAAATCCGGATAAGAAAAGACAGGGATCTTACCACACTCAGCAGATATCTGAGACAACTGAACTGGGGCATTGAGCAATACCTGCTTCTGAGCAGCATGACAGTTATTCCTGATGAAGGGGGGTGGGGGGGGGGGGGGGGGAGAAGCCCAATATTAGCAAATTGGCAGTTACGGTAATTACTTCAATGATTAGACTCGAGGTGTGACAATATGATAAGGAATTTTAACTAAGTATGCAGTTAACATTTGTACGTACAATTTAAGCGTGTTAAACATCTGAAGACAGATGTCTCTAATATCCTCCTCGTTTTTAAAGTCTGCGGAAACCCCCTGCAGTACGCCACCAATGGCATCAAACACCTCATCTTCATCCTCGAAATCAGGCCCTCCACAGTCCAGGACACCTGCAGTACAACACACAAAACATGGAATGTTAACGATAATAAAAACAACCCAAGCACATTTCTGCTAAATTGTTCACATTTAAAAGGAATGCTGGTAGCTTTCTAATGTAACTTTATAGAACTGGTATCAGAGGCTGTTGATGGCTCTAAGTCATTGGTCAAGCAATGCATTTATGACAGCTGATATGTCAATCTGAGGACAGAAAATCTCTAACAGTGAATGACAAATCACAATTCCAAATACATGGACGACAGTAACTAGGTTGCTAAATAACACCAAACCTCCTTGACAAATGCGCAAGTACCGGTAAACTGGATGACAAGCTAGCCTCTATATACTGCAGGTATATACTGCAGGTAGATTGGTTATCTAGGGTAGACTGGGGGCCAGCAAATAACTGACCACTGGCATTGAATGAGCCTGGCTGTAAGTCGTGCTCATGAACCAAGCGACAGTCAATTAAGTAGTAAACCTATTGACTCCTCGTCCCTGAGATCAGCATTTACGCGGTACACCGGAGGCAGTCAGGGTAACCAAAACGTAGTTCACTATCGCCATAGATATTTTAGCGAGCTAATAGCAAGCTAATTCACGTGGTGAATCAAATGAGGACGTTGATCATTCATTTCACGATAGACATTTTCAAAGTCTCTGAGACTGACTGGGGATCATCTGACATTCTCTAACTCTTACCCGTAATATAGTCGAACACTTCAGTGTCAATTTCGGGAAACTCGCTCTTCAGAATATCCACGTATGTCGCCATGATACACCGGTCCTGATCATGCACCGCGCATGTGCTTTGATCAGGGACTTCCTTCCTCCGCATCGGCAAAGCGACGTTTTCATGAACGAGGTATCATGGGTATTGTAGTGTTATTGTGTAGTCTCTGTTTGTCAAACATGGTGCAGACAGGTTGAAATGGGCCAAACCAAAGGGTTAGTGGTTCTGTAAGACCAGTTCAGATCAGAGACAGATTTGTAAGCTACCTCAAAACAGAAAGCAAATGATCTTAAAGTAAGGCTGTATGTGTGACTTTCATGGTTTTCTGCAGCAGTTTACATCCCGGTGTTTCGGAGAATTCAGTTCCCCTTCCCTCTTCATGCGCGTGTGCAAAATAATGACGTTTTCTCTTGTTGCTTGGTTGAGTTGAATGTGATTTAATCACGGCTGTTAGTTTATAGTTTACCATACTTACTTTCCATGAGCATAAGGTACATTTCTTGATTTGCACTCAAATACAGGCTTTAAAGTATAGTATAGTAAATTGTATTGCTCAGTCAGTCCCTGTTTTCAGTATGTTAACAGCTAGTGCAAATCCACCTAGTGTAGGCTACATTTGTAGCGCTACTGTGATTTACAGTACTAAGGTATCCCAATTTGAACAGAAAATGCCTAGTTCTTTGTGAGCATTGTCTTGTTAGGACCGTGTTTATGTTTTACTTTTTTGTATACATTTTATTAATGTGTGTGTGTCGTTTTTAACACACAACTTTACGTTTTGTTGCAGGCACAAATAAACTATTGTTTTGTACGATAACTAGGCAAGTCGGTTTTATAATTTTAGGAAACTCTATTAAGGGCCGTTTAGGAAAAAGTTTAGAAAAGTTTAACAAATATTTTCGAAAAAAAGTTTGCATCATTAATGAGTATTTGATGAGGACTCGACTCTATTGTATTCTGCTCAAGGCTTCTTGTTCCCCTCTGCTCCTCTCTCTCTACTTTCACTTCTCATGTGAAAATTTCGAAAACAAGTTTTGAAAGGTTGAAACAATATTTTGAAAAAAAGTTTAGAAAAAAAAAAACAGTTTGGAAAGGTTGGAACAATATTTTCAAAAAAGTTTCGAAAAATAAGTTCGCATCATTGATGAAGACTACTCTACTGTATTCTATTGTACTCTGCTCTGGTTCCCCCCCCCCCCCCCCTTTATATTACAGTCTGACCATTTATAAAGCAATACAGTGATGCTGGAGATGTTACTGTGATCATTATGTATAACAAGTTTCATCTATATACCAGTCTTTTACACTGAGAACACAGGGGGAACATATTTCCCTGGAGGCCCGAGGAAAGTGGTTCCCCCGTATATAACAGTCTAACCATTCATAAAGCAATACAGTGATGCTGGTGATGTATGTCACTGTGATCATTATGTCTGAAACATAATGCTAAAATCCATGGAATATTCTGGAAATAGAAAACATGTAATTTGTTCTGCATTTTTTGGTTATTCTGGACTATGTCCCCTGGGAACCCCCCCCCCCCCCCCCCCCCCCCCCAAAAAAAAAACCAGCAGGATATCAGACCCCCAGAGTACATCATTGACATATTTTCATTTGCATCAAGTATACGCATCTCTTTTCAGCAAGACTACATCAACATTTGAGATTTAATAAAATAAAAAAAAGAATATCTGAGTAGGATTTTTATGGGATAGGTAGGAGAGTGAAGCCCGAGTTATGAAAATAGTTTCTCATAACTGCGCACGGTCAGTTCCCAAACAAGCCTCTCCCATGGCCTTGTACAACACTTCAGCCTGCCCTTAGAATAATTTGCGCTTGCGTAGAATCGATCTGGCCACTCTTCTTGCTTGGATAGGGAGAATCGGGTGGGAGTTAGCTGTGTAATGGCGGCCTCGGTGTTGCTGTCTGTGGAGAACACCGGACCCACTTTTGCGGTCGGTAACTCCGGGGCAGTAGGGGTCCCAGGTAATGGAGTAGGGTCACCAGGTCCTGCATCGTGGAATCGATC
Organism: Osmerus mordax; assembly: GCF_038355195.1. NCBI lineage: Eukaryota > Metazoa > Chordata > Actinopteri > Osmeriformes > Osmeridae > Osmerus > Osmerus mordax. The sequence goes on from NC_090060.1 coordinate 11,164,519, forward strand.
ACTGGACAGGGCATTAGACGAAGCTTCGGCAACTGGTTTCCTCAACCTCAGCGGCAGGAAACTAAAGGAGTTCCCGAGGAGCGCCGCCAACCACGACTTGACAGATACGATTCGGGCCGGTAAGTTTGGATTGAGTGTTGGGAGAAAGAGACCCAAAAACAAAGACAAAATGTTGATAAAACCAATAAGGATGGGTGTATTTACGTTTTCAACGCCGATGAGTACCGTATGGTGAACTGGAAGTTTTGTTAGATAGCTTGAAACACAGGTCAACTATGCTAGCCGTGCTGCTAACTAGCTAGTTAGCCAGCCAGCTAGCTTTCAGTGGCAGTGGACAGTTGGTAAACACGGGGTGTGCGAATGGGATTGACATTTTCCTATGATAAGCGACTGCTAGTTATGATACAAGCGTAGGCGGCTTAAAGAAAAAGTTCAGCCGTTCGTCATATAACATTAAGAAGTGAGTTGAACAACTTTCCATATGCTTCAAAAAAGAAACTATCTTACTAAGCCGACATAAACTACAATTTACGTTTAGATACGTGGCACGGGATATTATACTTCAATATAGGCTACTACATGCTACAGTGAAGTTAATTTAGTGACATGATGGGATCAATCAGTCATCACAAGATCGAACACTATGGCTGTATGTGGATAATTTGTAGATTGTGTAATTTTTTAAGTAGTTTTGTGTTTTCTGCTGCAAAGTCAGTGAACAGTTTTAAAAATGCTGACAATCTAAGTTATGACACCAAGTCGCACATTCTTGCACTCTGCTCCTGTGTCACAAAAACACGGACACATTTAGCTTGACAAAATGCTCTTCATTAATAGCATTTTGATTGAACTCCCACAGCAAACACACCCTCAATGTCAGGGTGTATCTGGGTCATTATTGAATGTCTGGATGGGAATTACATTTTCAAATCACAGTTGAAATCAGTGGTGCACTTCAGAAGCATGGGGTCCTTTCAAGACAGCAGGGTAAGAAGACTGAGGCTAAAGGAATGATCGATGAGTTGCAAAGGACAGAAGAATCAATATGACTGGGGCTTAGTTGAGAGAGCTGTGGAAGGGGGGAATGAGGATAGACAGAAGGGAGCTGCTTTGGGACAGGGACACCCTTGTGTTGTGATGCCTCTTGCATGTCACATGAAGGGACTGGGATTAATTATATCAATGTTGTGCCAAGCAGTGGAGCTGAGCTGTCTGCTACCCCAGCTGTAGCTTCCAACTCTACATGGAACATTAAATACCCTACTCATAGAACGTAAAGTCATAAAACATTGAGATAAAAGGGAGGTGTGCTTGTGAGGGTATGTTGGAGTGGAGATTGAGCAAGTTGGAAAGAGTATCCATATCCAAGTCTGAGACCCAGATACCCCAGGCGCTACACTGTTCACTGTTGTCTATGTGATCTGAGGAACTGGAGCATAGTCATTGCTGTGTGTGTGTGTGTGTGTGTAAAGAAGGATGCATGTGTATGCAAGTTTAGTGTGGCTTTGGGGCATAACATACTGCCAGGCTTTTCTAAAAAAAGAAGGAAGAGAATGGAGGAAAAGAGGCCTGTCTGCGTTGAAAACATGTGTCCTATTTTTTTTAGAATTGCTTTTTTTTGCCAGACTCGATGGTCAGTCAACATTGTTTATCATGGGGAGGAGCTCATAAGAAATTAAAGAATTAAAAAGTTAAGAACAGACTGTGAGGATTATGTTTGTATATAGGCTAGCTTTGGTCAGTTGTTTCTGATCTGAGCTCAAGTTAACAGGTATTCTTTGTGCAACTTTGTATGTGGTGAGCAAATTTGCCTAAATGTGTCTGGTTGGTAGGCTATATGTGGTGGCCAGAGTAGGAAGTAGACCTTGTAGTGAGCTCTACTTCCTGTATTCCAGATGCCGGATCTACACACAGCTGCAGAGACAAATATAGGCATTTGGCTGGGAAACCCATCAATGGACACAGCAACATCCCAACTTTGTCCAATGATACGAAAAACAATATCCCGTAACATAACACACACACACACACACACACACACACACACACACACACACACACACACACACACACACAGGAAAACACTTAGATAATTACCCATACACAGCCACTGCGTTGTGCACCAGCAGTACCTCTCAATTTTGAAGTGAATAGAGAGCGTGAGTGAGTGGGGGGGGGGGGGGGGGGGATTGGAGGGGGGGGGGATGACTCCCGAGGGATGTAATGAAAACAAACTACCCACACCATTGTGTCACATGCTCATAATTATACTAAGGCGTCATCTCTGTCGTTGGAGTAAAAGTGCCTTTTGAATCCTGCATCAATACAGGCAGCTCTGAGTGCATATCAGAGTGTTGACTATCTTCTGACATCCGACTAGCGGTAATTAACTGTATATATGTCTCAATGTCCCTCACACATTATAGCCACAAAGAATGCTGCTAATGGGGACATTGTGAAGCTATGCAGCGTCAAGCTATTATTAGCTATGGCCTGTACCTCTCTTATTTAGATATGCACAACACGAGTTGCTCAAGATACTAAGCTCTTTGGTACGACTGGGGAAGAAACAGGTCATTTTAATTGTCAGCTATGTGGCAATTTTCATCTGTCACGGGTATCTACTCAGAAATGGTGGCCAGGTCTTCCTGTGTTGTCTGTTGTGAAGGCTTTTTGCACACAGTCTGTCTTGATACATTTTCTATTGATGTATATTAAGAATGTGCCTGTGTGTGTGTTCTGGTCAGTTGCCAAATAACAGTTTTGCTTAATGTGATTAGTTGTGTCGAATGAAGTCAAAAATGTCACTTTTGATAACATAATTTTTAACGCTTTATTGAAATGTCTGTTTCTATTGTGTCGCTTTCAGATCTGTCCCGAAACCGTTTGCCAGAGCTACCCATGGAGGTGTGCATGTTTGTGTCACTGGAGAACCTGAACCTGTATCAGAATTGCCTGCGCTCCTTGCCTGATAGTCTTCTAAACCTTCAGGCCCTCACCTACCTAAACATTAGGTAGGCTCATACACACACGCGCCCTGCATCACTCAACTGTATTTGTTGACAAAATACTTGTACAAGTCATGCATCATGTAGAAATCATCACTATCAATATCAACACAGTATGAGGTATACTGTATAGTAGCCTACATCTCAAAACTATGGAAACGGGATGCGGGCATACTACACATCCACTGAAGTACCAGAATAAACTTTTACATTTTTATTTTTGGAGCAGATCATAATGAGGACATCAAAACCAGTGCCCTAAAAACGAAAGTGTCACTGTCGTGGCCTAATTTATTTATAATTATCATCTCTTTGCTCTGTTTCCATTACTAAAATGGATGACCAAGTATAAAAAATCACCTGGTACCCGAGCAAAGACAAATCTTGGATCTCATTCCCTTCTCCATGTAGTAGGAACCAGTTGTCAACTCTGCCTGATCCGGTGTGCAGTCTCCCATTGAAGGTCCTGATTGCCTGCAACAACAAGCTTGTTTCTCTGCCTGAAGAGCTGGGCCAGCTACGACAACTCACAGAACTGGTCAGAACTGACCCATCTCCGCCCGACCTTACTACTGTGCATCAGTGCATTCTACTGACACGTTTATCAGATAACCAAGCAGAGTTATATCTGAGCTTCAGCCTCACTATTACATGCTACTAATGACAGTATCACCTATCTGCGCCTCCTCTCCCTCCCTGCAGGACGTGAGCTGCAATGAGATCCAGACTCTCCCTCCTCAGGTGGGCCAGCTTGAGGCGCTCCGTGACCTCAACATCCGCCGTAACCACCTGGCCCGCCTTCCCCCAGGTCAGAACCACGGCCGAGCTGCCTTACAGAAAACACACACTACATATTCTTTTCTGTTGTTTTACGTGGGACCTCTTTACGCAGAGCTGGCAGAGCTGCCTCTGGTTCGTCTGGACTTCTCCTGTAACAAGGTGACGTCCATACCTGTGTGTTATCGAAACCTGAGGCACTTACAGAGCATCGTCCTGGACAACAACCCCCTACAGACCCCACCCGCACAGGTACCGTAACACACGCTCACACACACACACACACACACACACACACACACACACACAGTGTGTAAGTCAAACTGACCTCACAATGATTTAGGATAGCAATTGCCTCATGATGTGTTTGTGTTTTGATTCAGATTTGTATAAAGGGGAAGATCCATATATTCAAGTATCTGAATATGGAAGCAAGCAAGACCACTCCTGAGCTTCCAGACTATGACAGGAGACCACTTGCCTTTGGATCCTGGTAAGAGAAACGCAGACAGTCACCACCGTTCTCATAATGACCATGCCAGCAGCACATAGACAGGGTGGTGTTTGTCCTCAAACATCCACCATCTCGGGGACATTCACTTATTCACTGACAGAGAGAGTACACGGTCATGCTCACACACACGTCTGCCGGTAGCAGCATGTGTGAGAGGCCTGGCCTGAGGGGCCTGGCCTGAGGGGCCTGGCCTGAGGGGCCTGGCCTGAGGGCCCTGGCCTGAGGGCCCTGGCCTGAGGGGCCTGGCCTGAGGGGCCTGGCCTGAGGGGCCTGGCCTGAGGGGCCTGGCCTGAGGGCCCTGGCCTGAGGGGCCTGGGTACAGTTGTGTACAGAGGAACCCCCTCCTCATCTCTTTTGTCTGTCTGTTTCTCTTTGTCCCTCTCTCTCTGTTTTGACATTCTCTTTTTCTACTTTATTTCGCTTCTCTCAATATCTATTTTGTGTTCTCAGCATGTCCAAACGTGCATAGTAACACCGTCCTATATGTTGAGGACAGCAGTAGACATAGCACAGTGACAAAATGACATAGCTCGTGAGAGTGACAATGAGTTCATGAAAGTGAGTTTGAACGAGATGAATGGGTGGCCTGGGGGAGAGGCTAGACACTGACCGCTTCAATTCTGGTACATCCCCTCTGGCATACATTTCCATGTCGTTCCCCCTACCGTGGGGGAACAGTCCTGAATGATCTCACCCCCCCCCGACACTGTTACTGTTCCAGTGTGGAGGACCTGTACCCTGGGAGGCCGTACGGAGCGCTGGACTCTGGCTTCAACAGCGTGGACAGCGGGGACAAGAGGTGGTCAGGCAACGAGGTGAGCAAAAAGGGGTTGGGAAAAAAAACAACGGGCCTGCGCCGACCTCACACTTTGTAATCAACGGCCACTGAGGTCAGTCACATCGGTGTTATGTTCACAAGTTGCTGCCGTGAGTTCACTTCACAGCAAGGAGCTAATCTCTCCGTTCTCGTTCGTCTCCCCCTCTCCTCCATGTCCCGGCAGCCTGCAGAGGAGCTGTCCGACCTGCCGATGCGCGTGGCGGAGATCACCAAAGAGCAGAGGCAGCGGCGAGAGAGAGAGAGGGAGGAGCACAGACCCGCCTCCGGCGTCGCCAACGGCACACGTGAGAACCCGCAACCTCTTTGTGTCCGCTGTCCGTCTGGCAGCCGTGTGCATTACTCATCGGGCTCACGCGATTTGTAGCTCACGTACCGCTCGGAGAAACCCACCCGGTTTGAACCCTGTCTAACCCCTTTTCCTAGATCCTACTAACACGTCAAGGTCTGGGTCTGTATGCGTTCCTCTAGTGGAGGCCGAGCTGGAGCAGATCGACTACATCGACAGCTGTGCGGGCGAGGAGGAGGACGAAGAGGGGGGGAGGAGGAGCCGGACGTCTGATGTCCTGACCTCCCAGTTCATGGCGTACATAGAGCGGCGCATCACCAGAGAGGTAGGGGACACTCTGATAGGCTGTGTCAGTGTTTGGTGACTGGGCTGCTTGTACTAATCCACCACGGCTCTCTGACTCGGCAGGGCTCACCGGGCAAGTCCAACCCCACCAAAGACACAAGGGCAGACGATGCACGGAGACCAAACTCTCTGTCAAACAGGTACGCAGGCACGCAACGTGCCCCTGAAACCCACTAATGAAACCTATTAACAGGAGTTTACCGTTAACCACTATTCCAACTCTAAACGTGTGGTATGTGTCACTAGCAACACTCACCACCGCCTCAAGCTCTTACCGAGCTAATGGGAAGAGCTTCTTAAAGAGTAATCTGTCTGAAACATAACTGCGTCCATGTTTACGTTGAACCCCCTCCCCCCCCCCTGTGTGTGCCCACCCTCAGGAGTGGCCATGACAGTGGCATTCCAGCCGCCTCTGCTTCTCCTAATCAGGTAACGCCGTTAACACGTCCTCCCTCTCCAGCACTGGTGTCTCGAAGATTGATCGACAGACGTGTACTCACAGTGCCGGGTGTCTCATTTCTTCCCCTCTGTCCGTCTGTGTGTGTGCCTCCAGAGGGCTGGCGGGGCTGGGGTTGGCCGGGGCGTGGAGAGGGTGCGGAGGGAAGCCCAGCTGGCCGCCCTACGGTACGAGGAGGAGAGGCAGAAGTCTCGCTCCATGCAGAGAGAGGCTGCCATGACCTCCGTCAAGGTTAGGGTCCTCCTACCTAATATCTGTCACACCAAGAACCAGAGTGTTACTTAGTATACGTACCAAGTCTCAGACCCATTCATGTTAAATCTATGACGGGGTAACTATGTGGTTGTTTACCAAAGGCCCATTTGGCAGAGCTGTTGTGTTTTGACACCTAAACGCATGAAAGTAAAATCATTTAAGTGAGTGATCCTGTTAATACTCCTTTTTCTCTAGCTTTTTGTGTTCACAAAATAACAATGCTATTACTGGTGAGAACTGAGAAAGTAGAAATCTTTGACATGGACTCTGCTTTTGTCAATGGTCACTAAAAGGAAGGATCTGTCTTGTGGATGCTGCTCTTACGTACTGCAGTCACCTATGTCACCTACGTGGGTTGATGGTGGACAAATGTCGCTGCCAGTTTTGCAAATAACGCTATTAAGCCGTTGATAATCTGTTACCTGTTGTTACGGCTCACAAGTAACCTGTAAATAGGGCCTAGATACACAGACGTATTTGTCAAATAGGGTGTAGTATTTAATTATATTTATTCTGCTTCCAGCACAAAGCAACCAGCCCTACCAAGCTGAGTCCTGAGAGTGAGGTGAGTCGACGACAGCCTGCTTCTCCGCTGTATAAGTGTGAGGAGGGAAAACTGAGTCCAAGCATCTCTTCTGCGTTCCCCATCCATCCTCTGTCCGTCTCTTTTCTCATCCCCCCCACTCATGTGTTCACCCACTCTTTCATCTTGACTTTTCCATTCCCTCTTTGTTTGTTTGCCTTTCCTCTTCCCTGGACTTGCGTCTCACTTCCTCCCCCCCTTCCTCCTCCTCCGTTCGTTCCCAAGTGTTCCCTCGTGTTCCCTCTAATGGGTCCTCATTCCCTCTCTTCCACTCCCTGCCAGAACACATACCCCTCCAGACGCTCCACCCATACCGATGACTCCGCCCTCTTTGTGGTAAGAGCCTGCGTGTCATCCTTTTCCCGCCCCCCTGCTTACCCAACCGTCCAATCCCCCCACCAGCATCAAGCCATGACCTCTCATTACACCCCCGCCTCTCTTTCCTCCAGACTAAGTTTGCAGGCTTTGATCCACCTCTCTGTCTGTGTGTTGCACATGCCCAGTGTTCTCCGCGTGTCTCACGCTTCTCCTCGAACTGGAATTTGATTTAACCGTCTGACCAGATAACGGCAAGAAAGCCATTCCTCCATTAACTGAAAAGGAGGATTCTAGTTGGCTTTCAGTGTCACTGCTAACTGTGTATCTAATCGTCTGCTGCTCAGTCTTTCTGGTTTAGGTTTGTTGTTGAGTGGCTGTTTCGGTGCTTGCCTGTCCTTTTTTTTTTTTTTTCTTGCTTTCTGACTCTAAATCTTCTCTCACTAACCCGTTTCAGAAACAGTAGGTCATCCCCCTTCCTGCTGACTAGTAACCGGCTTTCCTGGGCTTAAACCTTCCTGCTGACCCTAACCCTCTCTTCTCCTCCACTGCTCTTTCCCCCGTCTGACCCCCGTCTCTCTGTGTTGTGCTCCTACTCTGGACCTGTCTGTGGTTGGCTCCCTATCTTAAGAGCGAGTACCAGCCCCTCATGGTGTTTGAGATAGACACTGACACCAACACTATAAAGAGGAGGCCTGGCACTCACAAACAGGTGAAACACACTTTGGCAGTGTACACATGTACATACACACAGACACTGTCTTACACACTCGCGCTCACGCGTCCGACCAAGTTAGTACACGGTCATGAACAATCTAATTAAAGCATGATCACCGAAGACTCTCGTGAGTGCTAAGTTCAGTAGACTGACACACTATTCACGGTCACGTCTGTGGTTTTGTGGCATGCATACAGCATGCATATGTACTGCATGCTGTGTGTGTGCATTTTCAATAAACTGAAAAGTATGTATGCTGGTTTTGCCACAATGACTAAAATTAAACTCCAACACTTTCCCCCTCTTTCTTTCATTCTTTCTTTCTTTCGCGCCCTCTCTCTCGCTCTCTCTCTCTGTGTCTCTGTCTCTCTATCTCTCTCTCTCTCTGTTCATTCTTCTGTCCTTTCATTCAACTTTTTGCTTTCCATAATTTGTTTTGCTTATCGTTTTCATTTCTTCTCCTCATTGCCCCTCCCCTCCTTTTCTTTCGTCAATCTCTCTATCCCTCCCAGTCTCTCTCTGGAAGGTCCATAGATGGGTGTCTGTCCCGTTCTACAGACACCCCCCCCTCCTGTCAGTTGCAGGTACTGAAACCTGCATGGTTTGCTGTCTTAGAGCAGCATCTATCCCCTTTCTTATGTTGCAGTGTTGGTCCTGGACTCATTTTGTGGTGGTGTTGTTTATAAGATTAGCAGCATCTAAAGTGGACCAGCACAGATGTGCATGAGTCTTACTCATAAAGTCCATCTGCTTTGTAAAACTCCCTGTACTGTTGACATAAGGGCCATTATGAAGTTAAATATTTGATTTTCTTTTTTTTTTTCCTGTTCTTTCTGATGGTTCTTTCTACTGGCTGGTCAGCTTGGGGATGAGCGGGCATCTCTGTCTACCACAGGTAAGACACTAGTTGTTCTCCAATTAACTCTTTATGTAAATGTTGATTTGTCCGGCTGGCCTGAGTTAGAGTTGTGTGATAAAGATAATAAATTTAATATGGTGCTGAATTTTAGATACATATACACATCCAGTCACTGTATATCTGCTTTACTTACCCCAACCCCAATCTGTCTCCTCCCACCTCTTCATTGGCAGCCATCCAATCACCTGCTTACTCTGGCCTCATTGGCCAACCCACCTGCCGAGGTCCCGGGCAACGACCAGACAGCTTTCTGTTTCGCCTCAGCCAAAAGGAAGAGAAGAGGAGAGGTGTGTCAAAGGGTCGTAACCTTTTAGGTCAGGGTGGAAAGGCCTAGGGTGTGTCAACAATGTGTGTTGCAATGGAGCACCATCTATTACAGTCCACTGTCGGTTCTAACGAGGCTGTAACATTTATATGTCCTCTAACTCAACACAGCCAGTCAGCAGATAGTCTCCTGTTTTCAGAATTTGAACTGGTTAAAGAAAGAGAATTCTGAAACAATGGTGTTCTCAGAGTTCTGTCTGTCTTCGCTCAAGGTTCTGGTCCATTGTTTTTATAGGTTCCATTTCAGAGTTCTGTCTGTTCCCAAGGTTCCATTTTATAGTTCTGTATGGATTTAGCAAGATTCCATTTCAGAGTTCTGTCTATATTTATCAAGGTTCCATTTCAGTGGCCAGTTCAGTTTTAGTCTCTTGGCAAAAATATGTATTATTGTTCTCTCAGTTCCGAGTTGGAAACTGCCATCCAACTTGATCCAATCCAATCATTTTGACATGCACTTTAAGATACTGTGTCCTTCAGTGTGTATGAATGTGCATGTGTTGTAGCCTCTCTCTCTGTCTGTGTCCTCCCAGGAGCCTCGTCCGCCCCCAGGCCAGAGCCTGAAGAGGTCGCCCCATCTCAGCCTCCGCCCCAGGGGCTAGTCGGTGAAGACGCTGAGCTAGTGGAGCAACTGCGGAAAGTGAGTTGACCATGATCCCCCCCCCATCTGCCCAAACACACACAGCTGTCCTCCTTCCTGTTGCCTGGTGTAGTACTGTGTCCTGCTGTAACCTGCCGGGGGCTCTTCTTGTAGAACATCGAGTCCCGTCTGAAAGTGTCCTTGCCCAGTGACCTGGGAGCAGCGCTGACTGACGGAGTTGTGCTGTGCCATCTGGCCAATCATGTGCGCCCGCGATCTGTGCCCAGCATCCATGTGCCCTCTCCTGCTGTGGTACGTGTCTAGGAATGTGTGTCCGAGACCATTTGTAGAAGAGTAGTTCGAACCTGCATATAAGTACCTTGGATAGAAGTACTTTTTTGTATTACTTGTATGGATAATTGTATATCCAACACTATTCCACTAATGCATCATGCCATATGCTGAAATGTAGTAATGAAGTCAGAAAGAGGGATTGTTCTACCATTGTTCTAACAACCTCATGTTCTCTGTTCCTCAAGCCCAAACTTACAATGGCCAAATGTCGGCGGAACGTTGAAAACTTCCTGGAGGCGTGTCGCAGGATCGGGGTTCCTCAGGTGAGACACAGAAAGGATCATAGAAACGAGCTCAGGCGCCCCTCACATGCTTTTCTTTCTTTGTCTCACAGAATGTCTCACAATTCCATTCTCCGTTCCCGACTCTCGCTAACTCAATATACAAAATACTTAACTAGGCATTGAGCTGCCTGTCTGCTACTTACTAACATGAACTTTCTCTCTCTCTCCTTCCTCTCTGCCTTTGTCTTGAACCATGACACCTCGTCCCCCTCATCTATCTGTACACAACCCTGTTTGTATATGAACCTTGCATCCTTCTCCTATGGGCCAGGAACGTTTGTGCTCTGTGGGGGAGGTCCTAGAGGGTCGGGGGGGCTGTATTTATGGGACCGTTGGGGTCCTGCTCTCCTTGGCGTCCCCCCGCCTACCCTCCCCCCCTGCCCAGCTTGCAGGCTTTGCCATCTTCTATCTCTCCATCATGTCTGTGCTGTGTGCTCTGTACTGCCACCTGGTGCCCCACCTGTGATCTGGACTGCAGATGTTTCACTTTGCCCCCAACACTGGCCACGTGCCACTCCCTGACTCCTGCACACAAAGTCTTATATGACGCATATAGATGCACACTCGCATAGCCGAGCTCCCATACCTCTTTACTGAGGCTCTTTATGCGCATCGCTGAAACAGTAACTATCCAACAGTCAGCAGATCTCTAGTGAAAAGCACAACTGTGAGTTGACCTCCCACTCAGCCTTAAAACAAAACATTGCCCGAGTCTGCTGTCTGTTAAGAATTACATAGCTCTGGCCAAATGCCACAATAGTATGCATTTGCCTCTTGCCCTTTATGTTTGGGGGTTGCACACCCTCAGGGAGTGGCAAGAGAGGCTGCCGACCCCGTCCTTCTCAAATTAATAGTCAGAGGTCAGAACCCGAGGGCTGTGTGTCACCCTGTCACCGATCCCATAGCTCTGCCTACCTAATCCTCTTGTCCTGTGCCTTAAGTTTGTCTGCTCGTGTGGATGGAACTCTCAGAGTTAAGAGAGAGTGCTTTAAATGCACAACATCAAACGGCTTTTAGTATGGTACTGAAGTGCTTCCTTTCGCGCTGCACCAAAACACCATCATTACTGAGACGGGGGGGAGGGCAGGGCGTCTGAGGGCTGATCACTGGTCGGCTGTGGGTTCAGGGGAGCCGGAAAGCCAATCGAAAAGGAGTTGAATTATCAGCTTTCTCGCTGATAAACAATCAAGAACCACAGACAATCTTTCCTTAACTGTGGTCTCAAATCCCTCTCAACCTAAGATCATCTGGGGGGGGGGGGGGGGGGGGGGCTTTAGAGAAACCCCTCGGCAGCTGTATTACAACTGAAGTCATTATCGTTCTGTGAATCAGTGTTGTTGAGAGAAAACGCATCACTGTGAGAGAGAGAGGGTGAATCTTGTTTTGTAGTGTGCTGATGTCATGTTCAAGGACAAGGAATGCTATCTCCTCATGTTCTGTGCCTAATCTGGTGTTTTCTACATGTCCGTCTGCTTTGTGAACCATGTGCCTATCTCTCCCAAGTACTGTTTACCTGTGTACGATTCTTCCCATATTTTCCTTTCACAATAAAATGAAACAACATTCCTGAGGTGGCATCAGTTTCCTCTTTTGGTAGTTCTTTGGTGTGCCATATGTTTTTTGTAGACATAAACTCAACACGTAGAAAAGCACACAGAAACAAAGGTGTACTCAGTGTGTGAGAAGTGTTGCTTGGTGAGTGTCTTAGTGCACCTCCTAACTTCATAACCAGGCATCCACCCTGTCAACCCTGACCCTTTCTTTCTTTCTTTCCAACCATTTCGGCAGTTGACAATATCATTACTTTGGTTTCCATTCCCAATCATGTTTTTCATTTTTTGTTCAGTTGTACTGTTATTTATTCATTCATTGACACACCCTTTTTTGTTTCCCCCTTCTGTTTTTCCATCCTTTCTGTCTTGTGTATTTGTGTGTGTGTGTGCGTCGGGCCTCAGCCCCAGCTGTGTCTCCCCCTCCATATCCTGGAGGAACGGGGGCTCCCTCAAGTGGCCGGGACGGTGCGTGCACTTCTGGAGCTGGCACCCCCGAAAAACTCTCCCTCCCCTGCCATCACGACAGCCACTACCCCTCTTGCCATGTAAGCCAGATTGACACACTTATTCACAGATGGAAAAGATACAGGACCTCCTAACTTCTCCGTGGATAGCCTCCCAACCTGCACCCATTTCCAAGAAGGGTGGAATAAAGAGAGACTACTGCAAAGGCTCTGCATATCCCCATACTTCAAGTGACATTTCCTTTTACATTCGACATTACCCCAGCCATTAAAGGGGACTCCAAGCCCTGCCTTCCCAAGCACGTCTGCCCCCTAAACCCTGACTGAGAGACGGATGCAAGAGAGAGGAAGTTGACCTTTGGTCTGCTTCATTAATCCATACAGACAGCTTCTGACTAGCAGCCTTGAGGACTGACTGACGGATGGACAGACAAGGGACTGTCACAAATGGCTGGAAAAGAAAAGGTCTTTTAATTCTAAATATTAGTCAGTTGTCTTTTTCACTTTTTCCATAACTTTTCTCTCTGTGGGTATTGTTTTATTTTGCACCATGATATTATTATTATAATTGCTATTATTGCATATCATTTTTAGTATTAATTTACTGTCACTTCAGATCCTTGCATGTTGGGGATGGCTGTGTTTAGAGAATATAACTGGTTTGTCGCCCGAGTAACACTAGGTTGAGTGCAACTAAAAGTCAAGTGTGCAGGAATAATGGTGGTTGCATCAGAGTCGTTGCTACTGCCAACTCATGGCATTCTATTACTGATTTAACCACATTTTAAATGTTGGCTAAATCAATCAAAATCTCTGCTGGGGGGGGGAGTTTTCCAAAAGATTATTTTTCTTTTGTTAAATGATACATGTACAAATATATACTGTATATAAACTCTGAAATTACTATGTGCTGCCACTGTGCAATGCAACATGGACACAGGATTTGAATGTGTGGATGCTGTCCCTAATCGCTGGTCCGGGACAATTAGTAGAAGATGAATCTAGCCTGATGGTTTGTGTTACAGGTGGGGTAGGGAAGACTGATCCGCGACCAGTGTTTACAGACAACTTCTTCCTTGAGCACCACTCAATAAGGCTCTTATTTAGGGCATATGGGCAGGTTGAGAGACTGCATGATGTCAACCTGCTCCCTTGCATTTGTTTGTGTTTTTTTATGATGAAATCCTGAAGTATAGTTATTCTAAAGTCTAGGGTAATGACAGCTGTTAGGACCAGGGGCTAAGGTGGACACGATAGTCAGATTATTCATACACTACCTTGTTTCAACTTGCGTTTTATTTAACTGCCTCACATTGGACTTTTGCAACAAGTAGACTGTGGCGTAGCAGACATAGCTAGCTGTGGTCTTTAAGAATGTTGTATATGCACAGGACCCATTATTTTTATACTTGTGGGACGTTTAGCCATACTTGCATGAGAATCAAGATCCTCTGTTTACTATTGACGGAGCCTTGAAATTCAAATGGTTGAGTATTTTTCGTTGGTTTGTACTCAGCTGCACAGATCATTCATTCAGCCGAGCATGTCACAGCCCCATTCAAAGTCTACCAAACTGGAGGCTTTAAACAGTGTCCCTGCACTGGCCGTCCACGCCACCATTGGGCTTTTCTAACAAAGGGTTGGGAATGTGGTTTAAATAGGCACACACAATCTGGAGATCAAGAAGACAGTACTGGGAGTGTAGGGGGGCTTTTGAACTGAACTGATGCCAGAGAGCTGACACTTTTTACATATGCATGGTCCAGGCTGACCAAGGGGAGCATTGATTGACAGGGCTCTTAGGACTTTTCTTTTTCTTTTTCAAAATTCCCAGCCTACATGGATATTAGGCTCTTGAGGACTGTGCATCTTAAATAACAGATTTTTTTAAAGAGGTATGTTTTGTACCATTTTAACTTGCTTTTTGATAGACCATGAGTTCTGAAAAGGGAAGTTAAAACTGATTTAATTATAGATATATTATTATAAATGTTTGTATAGATATTTTAGTGTTCTCTCCCAAACTGACATTTCCCCAACAGTAATCATGTGACCCTATTGCAGGGGTTTGCTGCCCTGCGTGACTTTGTACAGTTAGAGATACATTCCATACGTTTACAAGTATGATCTACTTCCCACATACACGAGGACCGTCTTAATTACCGTTAACATGGTCTTTTTACATTTTTACTTTTCATTTTTACACCGTTTGCTGGAACATTTTTCTAAAACATGCAAACAAATTTGAACACATCTGGAATGAATATTTGGAGTTATCTTTAAAGTGCATTAATAAAAGTTTCCAATTTGAATCTCTGCTTCCAATGCTGTTTTTAAGAACTATTAATAAGTAACACAAATACTGTTTTTATACTCATAAAAAAGGTATATTTTATTGTCATGGGCACCAATATTTAAATATCAATATTGTCCATGTCATAAGTTAACATATGAAGCCTGTGTATAAACATTTATTTGGGGCTTCTGAGGTGCCTTATTTCTTTTTCTTTCCTTTCTTGCCTTCTTTGGATTTGGGTTTCTTGCTTTTCTTGTAAGGGCCCAAACCACGACGAACCATAGTCCCCCTCCACCAGGACTGAATCTGACAGATTTTGAGGGGACAAGATAAATGTAAACATACTCATGACTAATGGAACATAGAAACTAATTATTAGGGGCCGTGTAAGAAATAATTCAGACTGTCCTGACACAAACACATGAAACACATACACATATGAAACATCATAACTAATAGTCAGCCTGCAGTTAAAGGTTAATATTAGATCTCTAATTATAAAAGAACAAGCAGGTTGCTAGGCTGCACAGATTGGAATTAGTTCAGTTGGCGGAAGAGTGGAGCAGAATAGAAAAGATGGTTATTAAGTATGCTTAATGGTTACCTGGGTTGTTGCCTCCCGCTCCAACTGCTCTTTCTCCAGCTGCCTGCGCAGGTTCTCTTTTTCCATTCTATCATCAATAACAACCTGCTCACTGTCTCTGTACTGGAACATCAACACAGAGTTAGCATCCAGGATAGAGCTTGGCTTGGGTTCATTGTACATTGTAAATGTCCACTAAAAACTAACCCTCTTGGCTAGCTCTTGTAAATGGGCGAGGTTATTGGCCTTATTGCTCCTCAAGGTGTTCAACTCGTGCTGTTTGTCCTCCATGTCCCGTTCATAGCGCTCCATCCACACCTCCAGCTTCTCCCCCAGACACTAGGCCAGCACAGCACATTTAGAATATCAATAAATCTGAGCTGCCAAGAGCCAGGTGGTCACTGGGTCACGCTCATTGGAAGTTTCATATGCTGTCTAGTTACAATATATGTTTCATTGGCTTAAGGAATTCTGCCATCAAATGTTCCCCTATGTTATTCAGTCATGCTGCTTTCCAAGAGTTCCTTCACTCACTGTCTGATGCTCCTTCAAGAAATTTTCCATCTCCATGTGAACACGTCTCTCTTCCTCCAACTGGTCATGCAGTAGCTAAACAAAAAGAAGAAGGGGCCAATGAAAAAAAGACAAAAAAGATTACCAATTGAAGTTACAAGATCACAAACCCTGATCTCATCTGCCAGTTGCTTCTCAGAGTGGGCATTCAACTTCTGTCCTTGGTACACCAGTAAATCAGCACTGCTTTTCACATACTTCCGCTCCAGGCCAGTCTTGGCCTTCACCTCCTGTAGCTGGTCCTTTAGGTGAGCAGTCATTTCCTCACGTTGCTGAAATGGAAAATGGTTAAATGTGTCACAGTGAATAAAAGGTACAGAGTTATAGCCAATGTTACATCTGCACTTCTCATACGGTACATTTACGAAAGTCTAAATGAATAGTCTTAACCTGAAGCTCCAGTGTTTTTTCTTTTTTGATGTCAAGCAGTTGTCTTTGAAGAGCTTTGGTCTTTCGGCGCCCCTCCTCCTCTCTGCAATATAGTATGTTTGTTAGGTGGACAAGAGTGAGATGAATTTGTCTATTGACTTGGCTTAAATGAGGTATGACCTGATTATGATATCCAGAAGGTGGGCCTTCCTTCTTTTTTCTTCTTCCACAGCCAATAGCAAGCTGCTAAAAACTTCTTTCTCATGCAATTCTTCTAACACATCAGCGAGCACACATGCCACAAATTGCCTGTGTAAAGGGAAGGAGAAATGTTGCAAGTATGAAGTTAAGAGTTTTTTAATGTACTTGGCATTTTTAGACTGTTGTTGGAACCCACCTATCCCTCTGAACTTTAGCAAGGTTGTCAGGTGCCATCGGGTTCTCCTCAAGGGTACGGTTTAGCTCCTTCTGTGATCTATGAAACTCTCGTGTGGCATCCAGCAAACCTCCAGCTTCTCCTTGAAACTGACGTGCAGCCTTTAAATTATTCTCAGCCCCCTTCTGCTGTTTAAGCACCTCTCCAATGTTCGCAGACACCTCCTGCAATACACACACACATAGCCCCGGTATAATTAATTCAATTAGAATTAGACGCAGACAAGCTGAAAATATGTATGTTGTGTGACTAAAATATATTTTTTAGATACCAGATCCGCTTCCGGGCGACCCTTGTATGTGTCTGGCATGACATGTCCCAACACAGCCAGTTGATCAACACAGTCCTGCAGCACTGTGCACAGTCTGAGCAATTCAACGCGCGACAAACGAACCGACATGTTGAAGTCCACTTGGATTCTAGAGCACAGCTAAAAGTGTACGAATTCACTTACGATACTAAACCACAATACAAAATCACTAGTTCGTTTTATGCAGGGTAGGGAAAATTTTGACCCGAAAACCGAGCCAGCTTACTGACTAACCTTTCACACTGGTTGTTTACAAAGATCACCATAGTAACATGGAAAGGACCCGACAAAAAAAACATGAATGTGTAACTCAGGCTATCAGTAAAAGTAAATTGTTTTATGTAGCAACTATACTTTCGCCATATGTGTAAATGAATGCAGTGTGTGTTCAATTCAGTCATTAGTTATAAGTCTGGAGTTTAAAACGAACATTGTATTCAGGCGCATAGGTGGTCAGCAATTTAACGTAAATTTCCCATGATTCCTTAGGACCTTCCTTTTCCTCCATTTTTGTCAGAGTGTAGGTATGCTATCTAAATAATCGTCTGAAATGTAACATTTATACCTTCACTTTAAAGTGTTGTATGACAAATATTCGTCGATAATAGTACAAATATGTGTATACGTGGTATTCTGTTTGGTTTAGATGGTTTATAAGCAATGATGTCCAAGATATATCGTAGATGCTAAGAAGCTAACCCGTACCTCTAGTCTTCAGCAGGAGGACGGGCAATAAACGTAGCTCTTGTATTTTTAACTCCACTTCATAGTTGATAAAACTCTTAAGTGTTTTTTCATTCAACTGAATGCACATTACCACTATGTTAATATATGGCGACTAGACTACTGATGTCCGACAGTCTAGGCCGGTCTACTGAAAGTATTTGTGGTCCGAAGGAACTACAGTATTCCTTTCAAAATACTTCGCAAACGTTTGGTAGCTACTGTACTCAACACATGTTCTTGGTTTATCCAGTGTTCAGAGACAATTTCAAGCGTGTCCATATAATTCAGGAGGTGTCTATTTGGTAATATAGTAGAAATCATTACCAAGGAAGTGGTTGAATCCCTCATTGATGACTGCAACACGTTGGTCAACAGCAGACTTGTGAATATTTGTCATTGGGCAGTGTATAATTCTGGTTTATTTCTTTTTGACTAGGTTTGGCTGAACCTGAAGATTCACTATGCCAGGAAGGTAAGCGATTTTTCTGTATCCAGAGGTGTTATGGAGATGTGCTTTTAGTGTCAGTTGTCTAAATCGTTTATAATTAAGTATTGTAATTAATTACTTGCAAGTGTACTACTTACTGCTATTTATTGGTAGTTGGTTGATGACAGTCTTGGCTGATGCCCTTTGTCACTGCTGTTCATGGTGTCTACTTATTTCTTTTCAGACTGTGGAGCAAGGCTATCTTTGCCGGGTACAAGCGTGGCCTGAGGAACCAGAGGGAACACACTGCCCTGCTGAAGGTGGAGGGCGTGTACACTCGTGATGAAACAGACTATTACCTGGGCAAGCGTTGTGCTTACGTCTACAAGGCCAAAAAGTGAGTGCTGTCTGAGTGCTCCATATTCTTGTCATCTTGTCTTTTGTAGATTCCAGAGTCTTATGTACCCTTCAATGATGGTCAGATGATTCAGACACTTGATACAAATAGTGCAGTGGTGTTCTCTTTGAATTTATGTTATGATTATTACCTTGTCACACCATTAGGTTTTCTCCCTTAATATCAAATTTAATTGACCTAAATTATTCATGCATCTTTAAAGACTGGATATGTGCAGTATTTAGTCTGACTGACCATTGTGGTTTTCTGCACACCTGGATTGGTCAGGTGTTCTCGCACGTTGAGTGATTTGGCTTGTTTTTGGATGCTTGCACAGTTAATGTCATTTTACCTCTTAAAATGCTTTAATTTTTTCTTGTGCCAGAGAACTTACCGATCACTTTGCATGTCAGCATTGAACTTGAAGTTTTAACACATTTTGCCTTCTCTCAAGGAACACAGTGACTCCCGGTGGCAAGCCCAACAAGACGCGGGTGATCTGGGGCAAAGTCATGCGTGCCCATGGCAACAGTGGGATGGTGCGTGCCAAGTTCAGCAGCAACCTCCCAGCAAAGGCTATTGGACACAGAGTTAGAGTGGTGAGTGGCCCTCAACACAAAATCTGTCAGTCTGTTACAGGTCTGTCACTTGTTTCCCCCATTTGTCGTTCCTGGGTCCTCTGACTTAAGCACACTCTTGAAAGCTTGCTGTTCTAGCGTCTAGGTGGAAAGGATTATACTACTGTATACTTCATTTAACAAGTCGCCATTTCACTGCACACATCAGTGACTACAGCTGGTCATCTAGAGCCCCCCTGTGTATCCTGATTAAAGCATCATCGTTACAGATGGCACTGCTTTGTCAATTTAGTTTTCACCCCCACTTATTTGTCCCGTCACAAGGTGGACCCTGGGTCCTCTCCCATATGCTAATTCAGTTAACAATGCACATGAACAAAGCAATAAAATGGCACCGGAGTGTGGTGTTTATTTAAACAAATTTACATCCGCACCCCAGTCTCCTTCAGATTATTTGCAAAATTCAAGCATTTGTATCCATGTGTAAAAATGTTTACTTCTGTGAACACAGTATGAATTAATATCCTATCTCTGTTCTTGTCTTACAGATGCTGTACCCATCCCGTGTATAATGTGCTGTTGTGTACAATAAACAAGTCAGGTCCAAATAGTTCTGTCTTGTCTTATGTCAACTTCTACTTATTCTTGACTAGACCAGTCAAGGTGTCTGGGAGGGGAGGGGGGGGGGGGGGGGATAACCTGGGCCATGTATATATTTTTTTCTTAAAACTTCCCTGTTGCTTCCTTTGAAAAAACACTCCTGGTAGCACTCAACATTAAAGAGCAGGGACAGGGCCTCAATCTCACCAATTTACCAACATTTCACCAAACAAAACATTTTAACGTTTCAGTATTGTCAGCAGTCAGAGCATGCCCTTCTTCCATCCTTTTCAGTTATGACCAACAGATGCCAAAAAAAAATCCCCTGGAACTGCCTCTTTTTTTTATATACATCTACTAATTTCTTATTAGATCTATTGAAGGTTGTCTATTTCATCAGCAATGCTTTTAGTTTGACTCATAGTCCATCACCTGCATCTTGGAGAGAATGAAATGCACACAACAAAAGGAAAAGATTCTTGGGTGACAATATCGCTAATTTTTATCAAACAGTACTCGAGAAGTTTTATTGATTGATGCTGTAGAAGGACTTTTATTTTTATATAACAAATTACATACTGTACATATGGTGGTAAACTTGCTAGTTCTGTTATTCTTTATTGAAATTACGAGCGAGTCTGCCTGAAAGCGCAGACTCCACCCCTAAATCTTACTGGTCGTCAGCCGTTCATGGGAAATGTAGGCTTTTCTATAGAAAAGACAAGCATTTATGAGGCTTGCGTTCTAGCTAAAACTACATATCCCATCACAAAAAAGTACAGCGGCTGTCTCAAAGAGCTGCTTGATAAAGAAGTGTTTTCCTGTTGTCGCTTATCAGGATCTGCTGGTTGGCTAAAGAGACGCAGGTAACTAGTCTACGACACTTTACAGTATTTTATTCATTTTTTAGCAACGATTGACTTAAATATGTAGGAGCTATTGATATAGACGAGTGCATTAAAAAATTGCGTTATAAATGTGGAATTTGTAAGCCTGGCAGATACCAGTTGGATAGCATCATCCTATAAAAACTAAAGACGTATTATAAACTGCATTGCGCGTTTGAATTATTATAAACTGCATTTACCCCCCCATCATATTTCTTACTTGCAGACCACTAGCTTCCATACAATAATAACGAGAGTGGACAGACTGTTCGTTGGCGTGTATTTCCTTGATGCTCGATCTCGGATGAGGCGCACTAGTCTGCTTTGTACTAGAACAGTCGATACAGATGGCTGTTATTTTAAAATAATATAGGCCCCTAATCATAGTATCAGGCATTTCCTGTAGACAACGCCTGGATGTGGCTGTCATTTATGATGATTGTTCTAGATGAGTAAATAAGGCATCTATTGGAGTGGAATTTCACAAACATGATGTACTCTATTGTCTATTGTGTAAAACTGTTAATGTATTTTATGTCTCAGGTTAAAACGAAGCACACGGAGGAAAAACCAGTCAGCTCCTATGTTGGTTATAAAAGATGAAAGATCATGATTTGGGAAAGGACTACCTGGTGCCAGTACCCGTGTACCGGACAGTGCCAAGCAGAGATACTTTACCAGGCACAGAGGTCAATTCATACCAGCATGCCAAGGTCCAGGTACGTCTGAATGGTGTGGACACAGCTCATGTTTGCATGACTGAACTGTAGGTAAAAACTCAGGCTCAATGGTTGCAGTGATTATCTTCATCAAAACTCTATATCGCTTTTTAAGTCTCGATTTGGGCATATTATCAGCAGTTCATGTGTCTTGGGTAGTGTTGGGGTTACTGTGCCATACATATATTGTATGGATCCTAAAGAAATATAAATACAATGTAACTACAGTTTTTGTGTTTGTAGTGGTACTGTCTGCACCCAGATCCTAATTTGGGAAATAAGGTTATTGTTGAAATTGTGCTGAGTCACTGAAATCTCTCTCCCATACATCCATTCAAAGAGGAGATGGTTGTATCGATCCCAGGCCTTCATAATTAGTTGTTTTCCTTTTCTCTTTACTTACTGGAAGGTGTGAAACCTAGTATATTTTCTGGAAATCCCATTACAGTAATTGGTTTTACAGATGATATGGCCGGCATGTCCTATTGCACTATGTCTTGCAGTTCAGATAAATTGTGCCAAAACCAAGAGGGTCAAATTGTCAAATGCAGGCAGAACCTCTGTGACCACGACCTGTGGCACTTCCAGTTACAATAGCTGAACAGCTGTTGTTTTGTGTCGTACGTACAGCTCAGCCTTTTACGTTGTCAGCAATGTTTTGTTCAGCCCTATCCTTGCAGTCAGCATTTAGTGTGCAGGTTAGATATTTAGGTTTATTTATGAGGTCTATTTTTAAGCATCTGCAAATGCCTTTTTCCCATTCTTTCTCTAAATATTAGGCTATGTATAATTTTTTCCATCCTTTTACCTTTATTACTAGATTATTTCTTTGCGGCCTGTGTCTATTGGTTGCTTCAGTGAATCCCAAACCTACTGCAGCTTTGCTTTGATTGTTTACATAACTAAAATCCTCCCATTCACTGCCCCATTGGCCCCAGTAGCCAATAGCACTCGAGGATTCTGTGACGCAAGAAGCTGTTCTGCACCGGATTGGCTGTTGCCAACTGAATGGGTGTGACGGTTGTATGGTTGTGCAACGTGAGAATAGAAACGTGAGAAGGGAGTGATGGAGAGAGGGGGGCTGGCTGGCACATGCTGAGAAGCACTGTAGTGCTCTTTAACTGGCAGCATGCCACAATTATTCAGTGTGATATGGATACAGCCGTCTCTTGTCATGAAAATTATATAGTATTTCTGCTAACTCCCGTTTATATTCAAGTTAGCCTTTTTGAAAGTATTATATTTTTTTATATTTAGGATTTCAATTTGAGGACTCTTCCAGACTGTTCTACAATCACTGCGCTTAAAGTATGCTTAGGTTCTCATGCACTTAGAGAATCTCTGACACTCACTCCCTTATAGTTTACTATCCGTGTGCCTGAACCTCTCACAAGGACTGTGTGACAGAATTATAAAATAGGGGGTGATTCATGGCTCAGCAGACGCAGTGGAAGTTTGTGCTTTAGTAGGATTTTTTTTAAACTGTGTTTTCTCTACTGTGCTACAAAACACTGTCATGGCACAATGATTCAGCACTTTCTTTGATGCACCATTTGTGTGTATTTGTGGGACGTATACCTGGCATAGAGTTTTACTAATCAAGCTTGGCCAAGCTCATTTGTCATCCATACTCCTGCCTGTACAACCTCTGCATTTATTCTAGGCTGTGGTTGAGTTTGTCTGCACATCAAATTACATATCAAATGAATATCTGACTTTAATCATAAAAATTCTATCACCCGCATGTCCAAAGGATTCTTGTTTTCTAACTATGTCGTTTAGAGTCCCTTTAACAGCACCTACTTGTGCTTATTTTGACTGTGTGCAACCTAGTTGGGGGCACTATTTTCAGAAATTGGGATGTCGGGAGCTTGACACACATAATATTGATCTATAAAGTTGCTCTCGTTTTAGTGAGCAGACATAGATGGTTAGTGTGTTGCTGAGGTAAGTCTGAGCAATTCTGAACGTCAGAATATTCTCCAGGAAGGAAGGAAAGTTTGTATTTGAGCAATAACAACATCTGCATTAGCCTAATGTAGGATGCAATCCTTGCAAGTGCTGTCCAAGTCCATGTCTAAAGGGATGTCTGTGATGTCACTAAGGGTGTTGGTGGATGCCTGTGTCTCTCAGAGGGGCTCTTAAAGAACGCTGCGTTCCCTCTAACTGCGTAATCCTGCAGGCTTTTATTCTGCCTCTGTGGGTTGAGAGAGAGAGAGGGAGAGAGAGGGAGAGAGGGAAAGAGGGAAAGAGAGAGCAGTTTTACTTCCATCACGTTATTGGCCAGGGGCACTCTGTCATTTAGCCAATCACCATTGGCAACAATCTTTCCACGGGTCAAGCATTCCCACAGGATCATAGTAGGAGCATAACCTCTTCCCCAATTAGGTTATATTGTGCATGTGTTCATCTAGAAATAGGGCGAGTGATTAACCCCCTGCTCTCATATTTATTATTAGAGACACATCTCACACAATATCTACTCATTTGATATTACATTCTCCTAAATCAGATTTGTCTTTTATGACAATATTTTTCTTTATGTATATGTTTTCATTGTGCTTGTCAATGCAGCTTCGACAGGGCAGCTGTAACCTTGAGGAATCAATAAAGTACCTCTCTACTCTCTCTACTTTGTTTAGCTGATTGTTAGTTCGTCACACTTCTGTGCCATGCTCAGTTTAGGCTGCTTATGGGACTCTGTGTGATAAGCGTACAGAACCTGTGAGTCGCTTCGCATGAGCTTGTCCTCTCCAGTGTCTCACACTGTACAATGTGCCGTCCTTCCATCCCCTTGAAAAACCACTTCCAATGCAGACGATGACATAACGATGACTGTGTCATTATTCTTTAGGGATGTAGTCCTGGAGATGTACAGGATGATGCATCATTAGTGCGTGTAGTCATATAACGTTCCGTTCTCTCTCCATTTAACTCATCACATTCCACAATCTCTGCGTTTAACCCCAGGATGCTCTGGAGATGGCGGCAAGGGCGGAGGGCGGGCTGCCTTTGGAGGGAGACAGCGGGCCTCACATGAAGGAGGAGGAGGAGGAGGAGGATGGGATACGGAGCAAATATCACCACAGCGTCAGTGTTCTCAAGCCCATCCGCTCCACCAGCAAGTAAGCAACGCCACAGCACTCAACCTTTCCAACACCTCAAACGAGGTGGTCCAATCAGAGAGTGTCCCTCAAACTAACTTCTTTCACCCTTACCTCTTTCACCCCCCTCCCTCCCCAGACATCAGCACCCAGTGGACAATGCCGGCCTCTTCTCTTTCATGACCTTCAGCTGGCTGACCCCCCTGGCCATGCGGGCCCACAGGAAGGGTCAGCTCCTGCTGGAGGATATTTGGGCCGTCTCTCAGTGGGAGAGCTGCGAGACCAACCGCCGCAGGTCAGTGCCACAATGGACGGAACATGCTGGACTTTTCTGAGGAAAAGAGACTTCGGATGTCACTTTTCCTTTGCCACATTGGGTGACTCCTTAGAGACTGAGTCATTCATGCGTCGGTAGCTGTGTGCTGGTGCTCGACTGGAGTTTAAGGATGCCCTGTCTGTGTGTTTCTGGCCCTGCAGGTTGGCTGGGCTGTGGGACGAGGAGCGCAGGCTGAAAGAGGACCAGGCCTCTCTGTGCAGCGTGGTCTGGGCTTTCTGCCGCACCCGCCTGCTTCTCTCCATCCTCTGCCTCATGGTCACACAGCTGGCTGGCTTCAGCGGCCCAGTAAGTAACACCATTTCATCCTCTCTGCTCTGTGTTTACCTTTCAATGTCTCGCTCTCCCTTTTTCTCTCTCTCTGTTTCTTTCTCTCTCTCTCACTCTCTGTCTCATGTTGATAGCAGGGTGTGTGTGCCTGTCCCCTGCCTCTCTCCCCTTGCCTTCATTAAGGCTGACACCTACAGGTGAGTGTTCCTTTGAGGCAGACAGGTATCCCCCCCCCCCTTATACCCCTACTTAAAACCCACCACAAGATCCCACTTTGACAAACTCAGGGCTACAGAGGTAGCAAATCCAGGGGAGGGGAAGCCCTCCTGTTTGTTGCCCTCTAGTGGGTTTGTTTATGTGTTGTAGTCTCTGTGAATGTTATTTACCACTTGTTATCATTATGGCTGCGTTTGTCCTATGTTGGTCATTTGATGCTAACGGGGTCCACCATGTTTGTAGTCCTCACTTCACTGAAGATAGGTGCATTAGGGGGTCAGGCCAGGGGTGTCAGGGTTAACCCGTCATTTCTTACCTAGGATGGTCTCTGTCATCCTATCTTTGCTGGGGAACACAGTGAGTCACTCTCCTCCTCCACTCTTATGTGCTCCAACAGCACTCAAATTGTCTCTAGAAAATGATCCTTGTCCCTCATGTGGAATCCATCCATCTCTTAAGATCCCAAGTGAGGAACAATGCCCCACATGCCCTGTCTATGGTGGCACAAGACCCAAAGTCTCTCACTGAGTGTGTCAAACTAAGCCAAATAGTTACACGCGGTTTACTCCCACTCAATCGGACACAGGAATCTAGTCCTGCCTGTGGCCCAGTGAGATGTTATATGGGATGGTGGAGACCAGTGAGAGGCTCAGGAAAAGGAAGGTTAAATATACTGGCTAGATTGGGGTGGTCCAAACTCACTGCTCCCCCATGCAAGATATGTGTGACAGAGGCTGTTCTCTAGAATCCACAGGGCATCCCTTTAAACCTGCGGAGAGAAATAGAGAATGAAGCAGGCAGAGACCCTGGTGAAAAAAGACGGCGAGGTAAGGGCATGTTTCTCATGCAGGGATGGATCACAAGTTGTTTCTCTCTCTCTCTTTCTTTCTCTCTTCTCTTTGTCTTCTCCTCAGTTTGTTTATATATTTTCTCCTTACTTCCCTCTATAAAACCATTGGAGGAGAGGGCCTGAGGGGAGGAACCTCTGACCTTCCCCTCCAATGACTGTTGACTGAGATGAGGGGATTGAGGGCAGACTTGTTAAAATGATGTGGCATTTTTGACAGTTGCTTAATGTATCCAAAATGGTCAAATGTTACAAATTTTTGGAAAGAAGATGGACATCCTCCGTACTGCTCTTAAATAGCTCAGGCTCCATGGTTTTTGGATCTGCTTTTCTGTAAATTCTTGATAGGGTGTTGATAGGCTACTGTTTAATGTTTCTGTGGTTGATACTTTTTTATTTTATTATCTGTATAAATGTCCAATGCATAATTGTGTTTTATGAAAAGCACTATTTTGAATAGAAATAGCCACCCAATAAGTTTTGGATTGCAAAATCAGACTTCCGCATTAAGTGCCAAACAAATTGAACTGTTGCCAGATGTGAGGTGTTTGGACCGAGACTCCTCTCAGGCTGGAAAAGGGCCCTCAGAATACTGGGCCCTCAGAATGCTGGGCCCTCAGAATACTGGGCCCTCAGAATACTGGGCCCTCAGAATGCTGGGCCCTCAGAATACTGGGCCCTCAGAATGCTGGGCCCTCAGAATACTGGGCCCTCAGAATACTGGGCCCTCAGAATGCTGGGCCCTCAGAATACTGGGCCCTCAGAATGCTGGGCCCTCAGAATGCTGGGCCTATATCAGCAGACTCTGCTTTTGGGCCTTCCAAGTTCTCCCCAAGTCACTACAAACTTTCCACCGCCTAGTTGTTCTGCTGGTAGAACATCAATTGATCTGTGCCAGCTACACTGGACACAGGGTATCTGTATTGATATTACCCGGATCATCTTTGGACAGTGATAAAAGGGGGAAACCAACGGTATGTGATATGTTACATCTCCACCCAGTGGACTGAACCAAAAACACATACAAACCAAAAGACTGAAATGCTATGGATTAAAATGAACTCTGAGAACTAAAGATTTGTTATTTTTATGTTTTACGTTTTTGTCATTTTTCCATTGTTGTCGATGCTAGTGCAATGTGTTTTTTTTTGTTTACAACACACAAAAGGTTTAAAGGTTTCCTATTTGCCTCTTTCAATAAAAATAAGCTTTTGTCAAAGATGTGGGTTTGCCGACACTCCCTGTTTGTGGATAAGTAGCCTACTCCCTAAAACGTTTTTCAGATTGTGGGTTGAATGGAATGCATGCATGTCATTATATGTGAATTTGTGTGCTTCACTGTCCATGAATATTCATAACTAGAGAATGAAGAAAGACAGTTATAATTGATTGGTCAACCTTAATTGCTCTGCTCCATTTTTGTCTGTGTGTTGCTCTTGTATAATCTGACATTAAATTTCAGGAAGTTTAGACATAACTGCGTGGTCCCCCTCTACCTCTCCCTGGTGTGACTATAGGTAAAATGTCTCTGAATTCACCTGACAAAAATAATAGGAGATGTTTGGAATGTTCTTCTCCGTGTCACCAATTAGCAGTGTCAACATCTGTTCATTGTTTCTCTCATTCTTTTTGAAGGATCTGTATAATAAACGGCCACCAAAGGTAAATGGTGAGAGTTAAAATTTGAAGGGGCTGTTATCTCTATATAGAGGATGGTCAGTTTCTCTCAAGAAGTCATAGGATGTTGCCTATATATAGAATGTGTACATTGAATTGACAGAGGTACTACTAGTTTTGATTTATGGGGGGGGGGGGGATTTGGAGGGGAGCTGGGATGTGCTGCTACTGTCAGTCATGCCTCCTGTGCTCTGTCACCCCCTCCTCCCGCCCTCTCCTAGGCCTTTGTAGTGAAGCGTCTGTTGGAGTACACCCAGCAGGCCGAGACCGACCTGCCCTATGGCCTGGTGTTGGTGCTGGGATTGCTGGCCACCGAGCTGGTTCGTTCCTGGTCCCTGGCACTCACCTGGGCCCTCAACTACAGGACCGGGACCCGTCTGCGTGGGGCCATCCTCACCATGGCCTTCCACAAGATCCTGCGGCTGCGCAACATCCGGGACAAGTCCATGGGGCAGGTGAGACCTGAGGGACGGGCAGCTGGTTTTCACTGATATGGTATCAAGCCGGTTGGTCGGATGAGGTTCTGGACTAATGCTGGTCCCTGTTTGATCTTCAGTTGATCAACATGTGCTCCAATGACGGGCAGAGGATGTTCGAGGCGGCAGCAGTTGGCAGTCTGCTGGCAGGCGGGCCCCTCATAGCTGTGCTGGGGATGGGGTTCAATCTGGCCATACTGGGGCCTACCTCTCTACTGGGCTCTGCAGTCTTCATTCTCTTCTATCCTGCTATGGTGAGCACTTTGGTAGCATACACACCAGGCTTACTGTTATTCGCAGACCATTTGCCATTGATGCCTTTTGATTGTGTGTGTGCATGCATCCCTGTTGCAGATGTTTAGCTCCAGACTGACCGCCTACTTCAGAAGAAAAGGTGTGGCCGTGACAGACAGGCGTGTCCAGAAGATGAACGAGATCCTCAACTACATCAAGTTCATAAAGATGTATGCCTGGGTCAAGGCCTTCTCCCAGGATGTTCGCAGTAAGTGCCTCGCACTTTCTCCTCACCCCGGTCCATCTGTCTCATGAAGGGGCGGGGCTGACGGGGCTGTGTTTGGGCTTCCGCAGGGATTCGAGAGGAGGAGCGCCGTATCCTGGAGAGGACGGGATACTTCCAGAGCATCACTGTGGGCGTGGCTCCCATCGTGGTGGTCATCGCCAGTGTGGCCACTTTCTCCACCCACATGCTGCTGGGCTATGACCTCACAGCTGCTCAGGTACGTTCTGTTGGTGCCTACTGTTGGACTCATGGGACTCCTGATCTCCTGATCTGAATAGTGAGTCTAATAGTTTCTTCTTCCTTCTCCAGGCCTTCACTGTCGTGACTGTCTTCAATGCAATGACCTTCGCCCTGAAGGTCACCCCCTTCTCAGTCAAGTCCCTGTCTGAAGCGTCAGTGGCCATGGAGAGGTTCAAAGTGAGACCTTTTTTCAGAAAAAAAGTTTATCCTGTCTCCTGTTACTCCCTCACTTACTTTTTCAGATTCTTTCTCTCACTCTCTCCCCCCCCCCCTTTCTCTCTCTCTCTCTCTCTCTCTCTCTCTCATGGTTGTAACTCTGGTACTTTCTCTCTTCTACCCTCCAAACTCTTCTTCATATGCTCCAGTCCCTGTGTGTTTGTCTGGCTCTTGGTATTGATGTTGGGTCTCGTCTGGTGTAGTTTGCGGGACATCAGTGTTTGTCCGGGAGGAGTTCAGGCCTGCCTAATACCCAGGTTAAACAAGGCTCTCTGAGATGTGTTTGCTCAGGCCAGCTGGGTGGAGGTATGGAATGTGCTGAGGGAGCAGGAACTGATATATGCCCACTCAGGGCAGAGCTTTCTGTGCTCTGTGCCTAGCATGGCCTCTCTCCCTCTCTTTCCCTTCACAACCACCTCTACAGAAGCTCTCTGAGGTGATGGAATCCTCTGGGTGACAGTGCCAAAGGGCCCAGTTTCTCATGGACACTCTAAATTCTGAAGATTATTTTGGGATTAGATGGAGATGTGAGAGATATGCAGACACAGTAGCCAGGCGCTGTGATGTCGGCTGGTGGGGCAGGAGGAGTTGAGACTGGGATTATACATCTTTAGATCAATTCATATCCTTTAAAAACACCAATAGATGTGTTTGAACTGGCTGAACCTTAGATCTCTCCATCACCCTGGTTTGAGCTCTGCCATTTGTGTCCATTTGTTTATGTGGGTGGGCATATATGGATTACAGTGGACTTCAGGTGCATGTCCATGACATCCAATGTGTCTTCCTGTGCCGTTGATTGTATAGAGCCTGTTCCTGATGGCGGAGGTGGAGATGATCCGGGCAAAGCCCCACAATCCCCAGGCTGCCGTGGAGATGACCGGGGCTAGTCTGGCCTGGGACACAGCCGGACACAGCGCTCAGCCCACCCCCCGCGGCACCCCCTCTGTTGGCTTGGCCCAGAGGCGCGGGAGGCGCAAAAGGCCCCAGGATGAGAAGCTGGAGGACGAGCAAGAGGAGCAGCACGGGAACCTGTTAAAGAACGGGGAGGTCGAAAATGAGATTCCCTCCAGCCCAGAGCTCACTCTCCCACCGATCCCCAGCATCAGCCAGCGACTGCAGAGAACACTGCACTGCATCGATCTCACTGTGCAGCAGGTGTGAAGCAATGTCTTACGGTGCATCTCTGAGTGAATTGAATCTACCATTCTGTCTGTGTATCAATTATGTATTATGTTTTCTCTCTTCAGGGGAAGCTGGTTGGTATTTGTGGAAGTGTGGGCAGTGGGAAGACGTCTCTGATATCTGCCATCCTAGGACAGGTTGGCACCTATCTTCAACTCTGGACTGCCAGAGACAGTATCATGTACCTCTTTGACTACAGACTTTGAGACTCCTCCCCCAAAAGCTGGATCGTAATATATGAATGATACTCCCTCCACAGTCTTTGCCTTGTTTTAGTGATACACAAAAAAACAACAAGAGGTGTTACTTGGCAACCCTGCAGACCCTTTACGTAACAGAAGATAAGGTCTGTTTGTTTTCACCCTTCAGATGACCCTGCTGGAGGGCACTGTGGCAGTGGACGGTGACTTTGCCTACGCTGCCCAGCAGGCCTGGATCTTCAATGCCTCTCTGAGGGACAACATCCTGTTTGGGAAAGACTATGAGGAGGAGAGGTACGAAACAAACATTCCATCTACCTGTTTTGGTTGAGGTCTTGTTAAAGGCCTCAGTATTTAAAGGCTGTAAGCAATGATTCAAGATTAACACAAATATACAGATGTTCTCATAAAGCCGGAATGAGAGGATAGAAAGAGAAGGGGACAGAGGAGAGGAGAGCATGGTGGTGTTATGGAGATCTAAAGTAAATGGGTGATTGTATGTAATGCAACCTTCCACCATGAGGTGACCCAGTCTGCTGTGTTGTCACAGATATCAGGCGGTGCTGAGCGCGTGTTGCCTGAGACCTGACCTTGCCATCCTCCCCAACGCTGATCTGACGGAGGTAAAAGCATTAGCCTGTCAGCCTTTATGGAGATTTGAATGAATTACGGATCTTTTTAATTGTGTCATAATGTCACAACTCAGACAAGGCCAACAATACCCCTCCTAAGGTGTGACTAATGAAGTAGTGACCATCAGCATGTCCTTGACCTTCAGTCTGTCCTTTTATTCATTGTTAATGGACTTCTTTCTGTGTGTGTGTGTGTGTGTGGTCTCTGATTAGATTGGCGAGCGTGGTGCCAACCTCAGTGGCGGGCAGCGTCAGCGGATCAGCCTGGCGAGAGCCCTGTACAGCGACCGGGCCATCTACATTCTGGATGACCCTCTGAGCGCACTGGATGCTCACGTGGGAAACCACATCTTCAACAACGCCATCAAGAAGCAGCTACGCCACAAAACAATCATGTTTGTCACTCACCAGCTACAGGTGACTATGAGGGACTGTGCATGAGCTCAGCCAAACAAAACCAGAATGTCAGAATGTCACCTGAGCGGTGAGGGAGTCGGACTAGTAATCCGAAGGTTGCCAGTTCGATTCCCGGTCATGCAAACTGACGTTGTGTCCTTGGGCAAGGCACTTCACCCTACTTGCCTCGGGGGAATGTCCCTGTACTTACTGTAAGTCGCTCTGGATAAGAGCGTCTGCTAAATGACTAAATGTAAATGTAAATGTTTCCCGGCCCCCCCTCAAAAGGCTTCTTTATTTTGTGTTTGTATTTGTGCGCAGTACCTTGTGGACTGTGATGATGTCATCTTCATGCGGGAGGGCAGCATCACGGAGCAGGGCAGCCATGAGGATCTGATGCGCTTGAATGGAGACTACGCTGCCATGTTCAATAATCTGCAGCTAGGAGAGACGCCCTTCATAGAGGTGAGGTGGAAGGGCTGGGCCATTGTTCTGTTCCCGTATGCTTGTTCGTCTATGAACAATTTAACTGTCCAGAGTATATAGTCTGACATGATTTGAATGTTTTTCTTTGAATAGGTGCCCAACAAGAAGTCTGGAAACTCGTTAAAGAAACCCCCAGAGAGCACCAAGTCTGGATCCATCAAGAAGGACAAACCTGTTAGCAAAGATGGTACATTATGATTTGACCATACCTTGTGTTGGCTTGCATCCGTGTTTGTACTGTATCTCTGTGTCGGTTGGCCGGCCCCGATTTGGTGGCGAGTTTTCAATCTCACTGGGTCCCCTCCCTCCATGTTCCTGGCTGCAGGTCAGCTGATGCAGATGGAGGAGTGTGGGCGGGGCTCTGTCCCCTGGTCGGTGTACGGCGTCTACATCAAAGCCTCAGGCGGGGCCCTGGCCTTCCTGCTCATCCTGGCACTCTTCGTGCTCAACGTGGGCAGCATGGCCTTCAGCAACTGGTGGCTCAGCTACTGGATCAAGCAGGGCAGCGGGGTGAGTGATGAGAGAGACTGAGCGGGCACAGTTTCCACTCTCCCAAAGTGCTGCGTGACGGCCGGTGTCACGACACCACACAAGCGATGATTATACTGAAATATAGATGAGTTCAGTTTTCCCACGGCTATGTTCTTACTTCCGGGAGAGATATGGAAAGTAATCGCCGTTGAGAGCATGTGGAAGCAGAGAGGTGAGCTTCAATATTTCATGTGTACGTGACCTACATGAGCATGTGATTTTACAGTTGGGATTGGTGTGTGTGTGTGTGGGGGGGGGTGTATTAGAGCTAGGGATTGTGTGTCTTCATTAGTGTAAAACTCAGGAAACAAAGGGCAGCCTTGAGAGCCCATTAAGCAGTCACAGCGTGTGTGCTGCTGCTGACTGAGACTCATAAGGAGCGGATAAACAAACAGTCCTTCCCGGCTGCTCTCAAAGACACCCCCTCCACCACCACCATCCTCCACCCTGTGAGCATAGCCATGTACTTTTAACCAACAACATTCTGGATGTTTGCTGAGTGTGGGTTTGTCTGCTTCTGTGCTTGCAGAACACTACCGTGATGGTGGGGAACAGCTCCGTTTTGAGTGTCAGCATGAGGGACAACCCCCTGATGCAGCACTATGCCGGCGTCTACGCCATGTCTATGGGGGTCATGCTCCTGCTTAAATTTCTAAGAGGCATCATATTTGTCAAGGTAAACTGTGTGTGAATTCATCTCTGTCCCTTTCATTTTTCAGTTTTTTCCTTTCTTCACATTGCCTGTTTGATC
The DNA here is from genome assembly GCF_038355195.1 of Osmerus mordax. NCBI lineage: Eukaryota > Metazoa > Chordata > Actinopteri > Osmeriformes > Osmeridae > Osmerus > Osmerus mordax. Next base: position 11,198,072 of record NC_090060.1, read on the forward strand.
CCTTAGGGCACTTTGCGGGCATCTTCCAAACTACACGAGGAGCTTTTCCGTAAGATCCTCCGCAGCCCTATGAAATTCTTTGACACCACTCCTACCGGTCGCATTCTCAACCGCTTCTCCAAAGACATGGATGAAGGTAAACTAATAAAGTCAAAAGTTAGATTTATTGTCATGTGCTCAAACACAAGGTCATTATGGACAATGACATTCTTGTGACCTAGCAAGCTATGTCGTGGCATTTTTTTAAATACTTATTTACAGTATAAAAAACAAAACACAAGCAGCAAAAATGGCCAAACACAAGCAGCAAAGATGGCAAAAAGTATTTCAAAAAGCAGCCCAAAAGTAATAGAGGGCGCCACTCAAGTCAATCATAAACACTGAGGAAAGGCACCTGATAAACACAGCAAAGCTTTAAAACCTCTGTCATTGTCTCTCTTCCTCCCTACAGTGGACACGCGTCTGCCCTTCCAGGCGGAGATGTTAATCCAGAATGTGATCCTGGTGTTCTTCTGCATGGGCGTGATCGGCAGCGTGTTCCCCTGGTTCCTGGTGGCTGTGGGCCCGTTAGTGTTGCTCTTCACCGTGCTCCACATGGTGTCCAGGGTCTTCATCCGGGAGCTCAAGCGCCTGGACAATGTCACCCTGTCCCCCTTCGTCTCCCACATCACCTCGAGCATCCAGGGCCTCACCACCATCCACGCCTACAACAAGGGTCACGAGTTCCTGGACAGGTGAGCTCCTCCTGCTCAACTTTACTGTACTCTACTCTACTCCTGGGGAGACAGTAGAAAGGAGGGCTCTTTCCCTACCCCTTCCCTCTCACACCCAGGTGAGTTCCAGGGTTCTCGTTTCACAGGGTTCCAGGCAGCTAAGCCAGTGTTGTTTGTTCTCCCAGGTACCAGGAGTTGCTGGACCAGAACCAAGCTCCCTTCTACCTTTTCAGCTGTGCCATGCGCTGGCTGGCGGTGCGTTTGGACGTCATCAGCGTGGCTCTGATCAGCATCACGGCACTCATGATTGTCCTCATGCACGGGCAGATCCCCCCAGCCTATTCTGGCCTTGCCATCTCCTATGCTGTTCAGGTAAGCTCCATATATGTGCTGATGAGACATGTTCACTTCCACTTGGTCTGACCTTTTGTAACAAGATTATTATTTTTTTTGAACCTATTTCAAGACTTCCTCTTTCATTTCTCCTGTAATTAGATCCCAGTAGAACTGTATGGAAACACTATACTGTACTGATGGGACACATATATCGAACAATTGAATAAAAGGCTGAGTGGTAAACCTAATAGATATGAATGTATATAATTGGGTAATGAGTCCTTTTTCTCTCTTCCTCTCTGTCAGCTCACAGGACTGTTCCAGTTCACAGTAAGACTGGCCTCTGAGACTGAGGCCCGATTTACTTCTGTGGAGAGAATTCACCACTATATTGAGGTATGCTTTGCTGATACATTGTCATACTATGTGTGCACAGTAGCTGTGCTTTGTGGTTTGCCATCTCTGGTGTGGCGGACGTGGTCTGATCCTCTTCTCTGTCATCAGTCCCTCGCTCTGGAGGCCCCGGCCCGCATCAAGAACAAGGCCCCCCCTCCAGACTGGCCCCAGGAGGGAGAAGTGGTGTTCGACGGGACAGACTTGAGGTACAGAGACAACCTGCCGCTTGTTTTGAAGAAAATCTCCTGTACCATTCGGCCCAAGGAGAAGGTTGGGATCGTGGGTCGAACCGGTTCAGGTCAGTGAGCCTCGTTAGATGTCATAACAGCTTTAGACAAGCTGCTCCTTGTTTGGACGGAATGGTTTGCAGAGCTCGTCATTAAGAACGTACGTTTATACGGTCCACAGGGAAGTCTTCTCTGGGCGTAGCACTCTTCCGCCTGGTGGAGCCTTGCGGCGGCACCATTAAAATAGACGGCATCAACATCTGTGACATTGGTTTGGCTGACCTTCGCAGCAAGCTGTCAATCATTCCTCAGGAGCCTGTGTTGTTCAGTGGTACAGTCAGGTAGAGGATTTTATAACCTTCTTAGATTACAAATCTATCCGTTAGTGATGATGGCTCCTTTTTGTGTCATGCATTGTAACAACCTTCATCTCTCCTCACACAGGTCCAACCTGGATCCCTTTACTCAGTACTGTGAGGAGTCCATCTGGGACGCTCTGGAGAGAACCCACATGAAAGAGTGTGTGAGTGTCAACAACACTAACCTAAAAAAAGCAAACGCAAGCATTTTACTGGTCCGTGTAAAGACTTTCGATTTGGAAAAGCAAACTAATTTCCTCACCTTTGTTATGTCTCTTTCTTTGCCCACTCAGGTATCTCAATTGCCCTTGAAGTTAGAGTCCGAGGTGGTAGAGAACGGAGAGAACTTCTCAGTTGGAGAGAGGCAGCTACTGTGTGTGGCCAGAGCTCTACTGAGGCAATGCAAGGTGAGTACAGGACAGTACACCATAGCCAATCTTGAGGTACATTAAATATAGAATTCCAGAAACACGTTTTGCTGCCTCAGCCTGACGCAGCTTCCTGTGTTCCTTTTCCACAGGTCCTGATACTGGATGAAGCAACGGCCGCCATGGACAGTGAGACAGATTCGCTGATCCAGGAGACAATCCGCAATGCCTTTCAGGACTGCACCACCCTGACCATTGCCCACCGGCTGCACACTGTACTTAACTGTGACCGCATCATGGTGCTTAACCAGGGACAGGTAATTATAGACTACTCAAGACATGCCACAAAGGCTAGATGTTTATCTTTGGAGATTTGATAACTGATGTATTACTATTTTAGGTATTAGGTACATATTATTATTTATTACTATCTTCTCATCATAAACCTTGTCTGTGTCAATTATATCCAGTTGGTAGAGTTTGATGAGCCGTCCAACCTGCTGGCCAACGAAAACTCAAGATTCTGTGCCATGCTGGCTGCTGTGGAAAACAAGATTTCTGTAAGAGGATGAACAGCACTGGAGGTAGACACATGTCCGACGGGGGAAGGACACCCCGGCAGGATCCCAGCCATCCTCTGAGATCTTGCACTCTTCTTCTGCATACCCACAGCTTACTGCTCAGCCTGTTCATGGGTTTTTTACATCAAGCTACAATGTGGGTGGGCACTTTGCACCAGGCAAACGCAGCCCTGAGGATATGCCTGCTCAGAAATGAAGGTCAGCCAGAATGGTCAGGGAACCACTCACACTGTACTGTAATGTCTTGAGTAATATATAAGAAAAAAAGCTTTACATGTAGCTATATTCATAGCATAACTGGTCTGTTTTATAGGATATATCTATATACATATATATTTACAGTGGTAAAATATGCAGAGTTTATTTTTTACTGACTCTGTATGTACAACGTAGTTGTATGAAACGTATTATGTATAATTAATCATTGATGTGCGTTACCATCATTGCAGTCTAACTTACTGTTGCTTTTTTGCAACATAAAACATCTGTAATCCTTTTGTCTTGTTGTGACTTGAACCCATGAGCCCTTAAAAACCCTGGAGCTACAGAGGGCCAGAACGGACTCTATAGGAGGAAAACGTTGCTGCTTGTTTTCAGTGTTTCCACTGGGCATTCAAAGGGCACAGTTGATTAAAGGCCTTGTTTGTTTTTTTCCCTTTTGAATCTGTTACTTACTGTTGTCATTTTCAGATGTTTTTTTTTAAATATCTATATATAATGTTGTTTGCTGTTTAAAAGTTTGTTGTTGATGTGTCACAGCCCCTTTGCACTGATGGTGGAGCTGCAGGGCTCACTGGCACTCTCTGCTGGTGGAGAGGGGTCCTGAGACTGTTCTGAGCTGTGTTTTCACATTGCAGAAAAGATGCCTATGTAGCACACGGTCTCTATTGTTTAAAAAAGCTTGCATTCTCTTTAACCTGACTCAGTCAACATGTTTTTGGTGTGCATATAGGTGTTTGTTGGTCCAATCGATAATGATGGACCAGATCAACACTGATTAAGTCCTGCACTGAGTGTAGGTAAACTGCCTGTTGTGCAGTATTGAGTTGATGTTCAAATTGGTACTGTAATTCCAATTAACCTCTAAACAAGCCTTGCAGAATGTGAGTCTGTCTTTCTCTGTCATTTTTATTACTTTTTATAGCCTTAGCATGACTTCATAATTGCCTTGTTAGCAGGGTAGAGTGAGAGGGTAAAGGAGGGAGATTGCTTTGAAATGTCAATAAAACTATTTTAAGGTTACTTAATGTTGTGTCTGTTTTTGATATTTACATTGTGAACTGGCCTAATGGGAAGCTATCTCTTACAGAAGACCATTGACTAGCACCTGTGGGAATATGATCCTTGACATGCATCTTATGCTGCCTCTTGTATTGCATGTCTGCCTACAAGGCTCAGGGTTAATTATGGAGTGAAGTTAATGCGTACTGTAACAGGTCATGCCGCTATGTGTTTAAATGCAGTTTAAAGGCTTTGGCATTTGCCAAATAGTGGCATTTTAACCCAATTAAGAGTACTTTTGTCCTTTTTCATAGGGATCATTGCATCTGCTTTTACATCCAACAGACATCCGTGTGTTTAAACATTCCAATTTCCATTCCATGGTGAGAAACATGACCCTGCTGCATTCTATTACAAGAGGGTCTTCTTGGTTTCAAGCTGCTTTAGCATGGTATTCAAGAGGCACCTTGCAGTGGAGTCTGTTTATTGAAATGCCTCGGTAGCGCCACCTCCCCCCACCCACTCCCACCCCACCAGCTTCAAACTTTCCTGTCTCGAAGAGATTTCCTCCCTTGTTTTACTTCCTGTTTTGTTCTACAGGAGTCACAGACTTATGCTTTCACTTGAACTTAGTCCATTACTCAGTGTTTACACTCGTCTTTGTAATAATTAGGAGTTGGTGACATTGTAACGTTTGTCATAAGTTTGTCGAAAGCAAGCTCAATTTATTTATCTGTGAAGTGGAATCCTGTCCTCGTTTTAACGTCGGTTCCGATGGATTTTACGTAAATGTTGTTCCTTATCCTCTTTTTCAACTTTATCTTATAGTTTTTTTTGTATCGAACTCTTCCGATAATGGTCGCTTATATCTATTACGGCCATTCTCTACAAAGTAACAAATTAGCCAGCATCTGTGTTGTGGCTAGGCTACCTAGTTAGCTAACAAAATGGCTAGCCACCACCTTTTAGCTGGCAACTAATTTGCACACTGCCGCGTTCGAAGTCTTTTTCCTTCTACTATTGCTGTCAACGTTTTTAATTTATCCATTCCTGGGAGTAATGGCCGAATTCCAGAGGCCAACACTGTGTTGTTGTCGGAAAGTGCTAACAGTGCCTAGCAAGTCGTGTGAGGGTGCCCGGGGTCTGGGAGTGGGACAATGTCGTTTGATCGACATTGCGTCGGCATCCAATTTTCATAATTTCCAGCTCCGCCACTTCCACCTCGACCTCCGCCTTAACTTTGCAGTGAAAGAAATGACGGGTTGGCAGGTCCTGGAGCTAGTGCCAATTCAGCCCGGGGTGCAAACTTTGGTGTTGGACACTCACCCGTCCTTGCTAATTCATTCCATAGACTGCAAGGTACCAGACTCAAACGGTCAGGATGTTCCCCTCTCGCTTACTTATCGTGTAGACCCTTTCACCGACTATGGATCCTCGCTAAATATTAGCCTCCCAGCTGCAGTGATAAAACCACACCGTGCTTTCCAGATCACAATCCGCTACACCACGACAGACGGCCCTGCGGTAAGGTGACATTGGTAACAGCTGTAGTGTGTCGATGAAATAAATGTTGTCAATTAACAATATATTATTTATATGCTTGGAATTATTTTGTTATCGGGATGGCTTGTTATTTGCTTAATCCGACCAATTTTAATCATTGTTGTCATCTCGGATGAGAAATAGCTCACGCAGAATATTGTTGAAGTAAATGCATTCTCGTAGGTGGGCGCGTGCCAAGCTGTCATCCCATTCAGACAGCACATAAAATATTCAATAATTTCCCTGCCGGTCAAATCAGCACACCAAACCCGATTCATGTGGATTCCCTATATGATGTTACACAGACACAGATGATCAAAGACCTTATGGCATAACAGACTTCACTTGAAGTCTTTTCACTCATATTCTTCCTTTTTCCCCTGCCACCATCCCCCTTAATAACTTCCAAATTGTTCTAATTGTTTTAGTAACAATCAAAGGCAGTCTAGATTCAGAACTATGCAATACATCTTCATGCATTGCCTGGAATGACACAATAAATGCTTTCTGTCTTCCCTTCTGTGCGGTAGATCTGGTGGCTGGATTCAGAGCTGACATGTGGTCAGACCCGACCTTTGGTTTTCACCCAGGGCCACTCCGTATGCAACCGCTCCTTCTTCCCCTGCTTCGATACGCCAGCTGTCAAGAGCACCTACACTGCTACTGTCAGGGTGAGTGCCATTACGATTGGCTCTCTTGATTGGTCCGTCTCATCCCAAAACTGATCTCATTCCCCTCATATTATCACTTTCATGTTGTTTTAATATCACATTAAATCTCTTTTGTAATGATGATTAACCTTCATCTAAATCTTATCATAATTTGATTTACTTGGTCACTGTCTTAGTTTCGTTAGTTTAATCTCATGCTCTCTAAACGGATTTTGTAGCAGTGTTGTAATCCAACACAGCCCATAAATAATCCAGTACTATTTGTACATTTGTTTGATTGTTTATTACCTTTTTGTATCTTTTACACTCACATCACTGTCCCATCAGAACTAGTCAACAATAAGATTCAGAATTGTACTGTTCTTGTGACCTGACCTTGTTGTTTGTTTTCTATCTCCTGCTCTACGCAGGTTCCGGAAGGTGTGACAGTGCTCATGAGTGCCTCTCGCAGTGCCTACTCCAAGCAGGACAGGGTCTTCCAGTTCTCCATGGAGTACCCTGTGCCAGCCTATTTGGTGGCATTAGTGGCTGGAGATCTACAGCATGTGGACATTGGCCCTCGGTTAGTAGGAACGTTTGAATGATTAGAGTGGGGAAACAGACACATTTACGTAATTGAACTTTGCGTAACCTTTTCACATTCGTGTCCTGCCTTTTAACGTGTGTCCAGGAGCCGGGTATGGGCGGAGCCTTGTGTGCTGACCTGTGCTGTGAGCAAGCTAGGGGGCAGTGTGGAGCGTTGGCTGGGTGTGGCTGAGGAGCTTTTTGGACCCTACGTCTGGGGAAGGTCTGTGTCCATACAGCAGTCACACAAACAGGCTTCCATTCATGCTCGTTGGTGGGGAAATAGTATTTGATGAGAAAGTCAGACCGTGCTACGAACAGCTAATTAACTGGAACTAATTAGTATTAGCCGATACTGAGTGGGCACTGAGTGACATTGAAGTGTCAATGGATACTAATCCTCATTATGGAGAGGAAGAAAAACTGCCTCAACCTAGTCTGTACTCTCTACATCATAAGCTGCTATTACACAGTTTATGCCCCAACAATATGTACACTTTTCACTTGTAAATCCATATCTAATCCTAGTTTTATCTAATGTAATCTAACCTAATATGTGGCCATTTCCAAAATGGGTTACCAATCATGCGATTGTAGATCTCGCATACATTCCCATACACACAGACTCTGACCCTTAAGGCAGGCTGGGATGGAGTGTGTGTTTATCCTGGATGAGTGAATATGTGTGTCCCAGTTTCTGTTCCAGGCCTCTATATTTGTTGGTCCAATTGACCATCTGACCATGTCAATATACTCAGTAACCTCATAAAGACCAAATACTACTGCAATTCAATATATCTGTACCATATCCGCATATTTGAGCATTTTAAGAAACTAAAAGAAGGATCTAATTGTACCGTTCTCTACAAGGTATGACATTGTGTTCCTGCCTCCATCGTTTCCAATCGTTGCCATGGAGAACCCCTGCCTAACCTTCATCATCTCCTCCATCTTGGAGAGCCGGGAGTTCCTGCTCATTGATGTCATCCACGAGATTGCTCACGGCTGGTTTGGCAATGCTGTCACCAACGGAACCTGGGAAGAGATGTGGCTGAGTGAAGGACTGGCTACCTACGCTCAGAGGCGGATTACTACAGAAGCTTATGGTAAACTCACACACACGCACGTACACACGCAGTGAGGCATGCAAATTCAAGCATCTGTCCCCCCTGACTTCCACTGCCCTCATCTCACCCAGGTGAGGCTTTCACCAGTCTGGAGACGGTGTTCCGCCTGGATGCCCTGCACAGACAAATGCGTCTGTTGGGAGATAACAATCCCGTCAGCAAGCTACAGGTCAAATTTGAGCCAGGTAATTAGGAGCCATAATTACACACCTGCTCAAGTTGAGTTCATATGACATCCACACACAGGTGTCCCATTCTAGTTTTTATTTCCCATTCGTTTTTATGTCTCCATTGTTTCTCTTTATCTTCCCTCTCTATATCCCTGGCAAGGTATTAATCCCAGCAGTCTGATGAACCTGTTCACCTATGAAAAAGGCTTTTGCTTTGTGTCCTACCTCTCTCAACTATGTGGGGATGTCAAACGTTTTGACAGTTTTTTGAGGGTGAGTTTATTATTGACACACATATTGTTTATTTATGCACACAAACGAAACACATTCCATTTCGGCATACACAGAACTCTGTTCTGTCATTGTTTTTCCCTCTCTCAGGCTTATATAGAAAAGTTTAAGTTTAGCAGTGTCGTTGCCCAGGACCTGCTAGATTTCTTCCTTGGCTTCTTCCCTGAGCTGAAGGAGAGCTGTGTAGCTCAGAGAGAGGGTGAGTGGAAATGTTCAACTCACTAACTTCACGCACTAGATGGTTAGGACATTTTAGACATGAAGGGACCTGAACCTCAAATAACTTTGGTACAGGTCAGGGTTCCCTCACCATCTTATTTATTTATCCCTTTCTCTTTTGATCACTCTCTCTCACCCTCACTCACTCGCACAGGTCTGGAGTTTGAGCGCTGGCTGAGTGGATGTGGCCCTCCTCTCTGTGAACCAGACCTGTCAGCGGGCCTGGTTTTGACCAGCCCGGTCCAGAGCCTGTGTGATCTGTGGGCCACCGACACTCCCGACACTGAAGCCATAGCCACCTTTGACCTCTCCACCTGGAGCACCTTCCAGATGGTTCTCTTCCTAGACCGACTGCTGGACCACTCGCCGATCTCCCACGGTACTTCACACTCTGACCACCTGCTCGTCCCCACCCAATAGAAGAAATCCACACACGTATTACAACTAATCATATGCTTCCAAATTGTGTCCATAAGTCCAGTTTTTTCTTTTGCTCTTATTAACCTCAGAGATAATGGGTCATCTCTCACGCTGCTACTCTGCACTGCTGGACGGCATGAATGCTGAGGTGCAGATCCGATGGTTACAGATCGTGGTACGGAACCTGTTCTACCCAGACCTTCCGCGAGTCCGCAGCTTCCTGCACAAACATGTGAGTGATCCTGATGACCAGAGCATACAGGTTCAAAGCAAAACTTAAAGTTCTTCAAAAGTCGTGACTCTAGAAACTCTAGGAAGAAATTCCACACTGTTTGGTTATAAGGTATTATGTCAAGTAACACTTGCTGTTTCTTTGTAGTTTAGCATGATCACTTCATTTATTTTATGTTTTTTTTATTTTAAACTAAATCGACAACTGTAAGCATTTAGGTCAAATATTTGACCAAACAATAAATGTTTATTACCCTTAATATTTAGGTTAAGACAATGTAGGTTTCAGTAAATCAACAATTAAACCATTACAATAACATCCTAATCTCTTACAGACATCGCGGATGTACACAGTTCCCCTCTATGAAGACCTCTGCACGGGGGTAATGAAGTGCTTCGCTGTGGAGGTGTTTTACCAGACCCAGGCCCGCCTCCACCCCAACCTGAGACGGACACTCCAGCAGATCCTGTTCCAGACCAGCGGCCTGACTGCAAGCCCCAGCCCGGCCCTGCTCCCCCTCACCCCAAATCCTAGCTCCACTGCAGAGCCCTCCACCACTGGAACAATTGCGCTACGGGATGTCAACGTCTCTGCCTGACAAGCTGATGCTTGTTCACTGTGAGAGAAGCTGGTAGGGAGAAGGGAGTACTTCTGAGACTCCGCTAACAGTGTCACAGCCAACAAACGTGTTATGCTCGACAGGCGTGAATAGATTGTGATTACGTCATCAATGCAACTTGATACATCATCGGCACAGCTGTGTAGCAGTCAGGAGGAGGAGAAAAAAGACTTGGTACAAACAACTTTTCCAACACAGTTTGGTGAAGAACTGGAACAGACTTGAAACGACTGCATTGACAGTCCTCAGCCGTGCTTTCAAAGAGTGAAGCAGCTTCACTCACACTCACACAGATACAAGTTGTTTGGAATATTTATATATGACTTTGAGTTCCATAAGTTAACTTTTTTTAGGCCTGTCTGTGAAAATTGGTATGTGTGTGCCAGTTTGTGTGTGTCTGGATATGTGTATGTGATGGAATTGGTGATGAGAGGGTAAAAATGATAGTTTAAGTGGGATTAACCTCACTCAGAGCGAAGAGTGATTCATGAATGGATGCATTCATTGAGCAAATCTGATAACAGGACAGAACCATCTGTTCTGAACACTACATGCTTTCACTCTGCAATTAATTATATAAATTATTTCCACTTTGCAATATAAAATTGTGACATTTGTCCAGGAAGGAAGGTGGAAAGTCCCTTTCTTCATTCCTATGTCCTCTCACTCAGGAAGCACTTTGTTCGACAAGCCAGGGGACCCCTTCTCACTGGGATCGGCAGAGTTTGCACTTTATTTCAAAATATGGGGCTTTTTTATCTGGTTGGCAATGTCCCTGATCTGTATATGCTTTATATATGTTTAAGAGTGTCCATGGTATTACAAAACGAGTGGACTCTTGGGGTAGGGTCAGAGCCACACAGCTTTAGGTCCAAGCCCTTTGTCTCACCAGTGTCATTTTAACAGTTTACCCCAATAATGCTTTGATATGGGAAGGATTATGATGAGTTGAATTATGTTTTAATTACTTTTGAGTCTTCCACATCATTATTCATAAATTGTTAAAGGGCTTTACCCTCAAGTGTGAGTGTGAAGGATATGTTTATGTTTTGATGATTATATTGTTTGAGGGGTGAATCAGGTGATGACAAAGCAGTTTTCAGCAATTCCTAGATGCCTTACTTTACACAGAGGGGACATGCAGGTTTTCAATGTTTTGCAGGTAATAAACGCATTCAGTGTAAACTATTACTTTTGACAAGTTATTTTACGTTCAGAACATTAGAGTGTAGACAACGTGCTTTATTGCCCACGAGAGGGCGTTCACGGCTTGGCCTTATCCCTGACTGATTCTGTAAAGGGAGAATCCAACGTCATGGGAAGGTTTTGTATTAGCCTACATCTAAACTGTAGTTTGTTGATCAATTAAGCCATCATATCTCCTATAGTAGAATTTCAAAAAAGTTGTAATGTATGGTCTACTTTCCTCTTAAATGTTAATTTCATTATTATGCCTCTAGAGGGAGTCCTTAGGAAAATCGATAGGAGGGGCTATTTTTGTAGGCTACACAACATTGGCGGACAGCTGTTACAACGAACAGGGGATAGCACTGTCCGTTAACACGGGAGCACAAACTGGGCCATTCCAAAAAAAAAGCGAAATTCCTTGTATTTCGGACAGACTATACAAATGAAAAATGAAATAAATGTTTGGGCAATGGAATGTTAAGACCTCTATTTAGTTGTTTTTTCATTAGAATATAACTGCGCTACAGACCATCGTACGGGTCCACCTCAAGTGCTACAGACCAAGGATTTGATAACGGCCGGGGTCCAGGCGAGAGGAGACTGCGTGAACCAGCCCCAGGGAGGCAGACAGAGTACCCAGGGCTGGATGTGCTCGGCCTTACCCTCCCCAGCGGCCCGCCATGGGGGAGACCAAAATTATTTATCACCTCGACGACCAGGAAACTCCTTACCTGGTCAAGTTGCCCATCGCTGCTGACAGGGTTACTCTTGCGGACTTCAAACATGTCCTCAACAAGCCAAACTATAAATTTTTCTTCAAATCTATGGACGATGATTTCGGGTAAGATCATAGGCATAGAATATAAGCACAGCCTGTTTCTTAAGGTAGATATGTGTGTGTTTTGTATTAAATATAGGCTATTATGTATCCTTAACTCTACACACTTCACTTGGTAGCCTATGTGCTACATGTAAAGGAAATCATCGTGGGGGTTGTCTGTTTTCCAGGCATAGTCCTTATAAATATGACTGCGTTACTTAGAAAGCGATTATTAAATTTTCAGAGAAGAAATATGTTATAGGTTGTTACTTTGAAATTACAGCGTCCATTTTGGAGATTTTATATTAAGTGGCTATTGGAAGCACTGATGGGAGGGGTAGTTTCAAGTCTGATTTCATTATGCAGAGATCCAGACTGTCATAATATGATGCAGGTCACTCAAAATGTCTTGAATTTGTCCTGAACAACATGAAATTGCATTTTATCTTCGGTTTGAGAATACGGAAAGTGAAATTTGTTGACACTTCTCACGGTAGCATAACTACACGACAAGCTAAAAAAAGATCAGTTTCCTTGTTGTTTCACAAACCAAGCTGTGTGACTTTTAACTAATTCCTTAATTGAATCAACTTGACTTAACTTGCATTTGGTGTAGAACTAGCCTACCTTTCACTTAGGCTATTACACTTCTATTATCTTTCAAAGTGTTGCCTGAGCATCAGTTGCAATAAGTTGGGCATGTACATTTCTATACTATGTAATTTATTGAGTTACATGTCACGTCTCTGCGATTTCCTACTGTCTCAGTCCCATTGCAGCCCCTCGTTCGCCTTGAATAAGACTCAGAATACAACTGACATCAGCATTGTCTTTCTCCAGTGCATCGTGTATCACAACCGTTTTTGTTCTATTTATATAGGCTACGCCACCGTATAACCTACATTCTCACTATAATAAGTATATAATAACTATAATAATTCTCACTCCAATAAGTAGCCTAATATGGGTAGGCCTACAGCTGTAATGTCTGTCTTGGCTTTCCCTTAAAGATTAGCATCGGATATTTCGTGACATGAGGGCATCTTTCGTTCCAAGAGCTCAATGGATGCTGTCGTTGAGCGGCAGGGGTGGTAATGGCAACCTCCAAATAAAGAAATGCTAGCTAACCTCAGTAGCCTATGCCGATGTGAATATTCACAGCATGCTGTCAAAGAGGAAATCATTTTTCTTTAAGACAATATACTCGGCCTAAAGACAATAAAGGCAAAACGTCTCCTTAAGGTCAGGATAAGAGCTCACCCTTATCTTCTTTGTCAGGAGAACAGGTGCGCACGTGATAGCACATGGCTTAGAAATAGACACGGGCTGTTTTGATGGAAAGAAAACCACGACTTTTTCAAATAATGAATTTTGTCCATGCACGCTGATGTTGCTCCACCAACCTCTGTTATCTCTGTGCAAACGTCTCAAACTCGATAAGGTGAGAGAAATGATTTACGATCACATTACACCGGCTCTAAACCTTTACCCTTTAAAGCCACCTATGACCCAAGCCCTTCCTTATTCAATCATGATTATATCTGTCTCACAAACATGAATACATATGAACAATTCATGCATTTTATCACACAAGACAATGGAGAGAATGTGCATACACATGGCAAACATGATTTATTATTAGCACTCTATAACATCTGTCTGGTTGCCCTGGTGATTGTCAAAACACTTATTGCAGAGCTAAACCGAGCTGGAGGACCGGGACTCTCAATTTCTGGACCAGAAAGAGTTAGGAGGCAGCCAGGCAGACAGACTGGGCCAGGGAGGGGATGAGGGAAGTGTTTTTGGACAGGGGCTACTGGTCTAGTCTGCAGACTCATCTGTGCAGCCACAGGCCTGAGGAGGGGAATGTGGGACCCGCTGTGGAAGGATGTGGAGGGAAACCTTGGAAGGATGCTATTTGTCTTGGGAACCCATTTGTATCTGGTGTTTCAATCACACTTATTGTGTGGTAGAGTAGGAACATTTTGGTCAGTTCTTAAAATATGATCTATTCTACAACTTATTAGAAATAGTTGAAACATGTTCGGCAATACTGGAACATCAGATTGTTTTGTAGGTACTGACTTATGAATTCCATATCCTATCTGTCATTTTGGTGGTACATTCCATGTTTTTGAAAGCATATGTGTTTTATTCCATTACTCTCCCACTGAACATCAGCAGGGACTGCAGTTCCAACATTTAGTTCTTGTTTTTTAGAGCCCAGAGGACCACGACTGTTTGAACGATCACTCACACCATGTTGGCTGGAAAGAATTCAGGATTTTTTACATCCTTTCTGTCGCTCCCTCTCTCTCTCTTTCTCTCTCTTGCTTCTCCCAACTTCACTCTGTCTCACCCGCTTCTCTCTTTCTCTCTCTCTCAGTGCCTCTTTCTGTCTTTCTTTCTCTCTCTCCATCACGTTCTTGCTTGCCATTTCTCCAAAGCAAATTACAGATCAGTAAAGGAGTTCATGCCTTTATAGGAGATGTCATGCATACCAGTTGGTCATGCACATGTATCAGAATAAGGCTCTCCCTCTGGCCGTCCAGTATTTTTTGACTGGTGAGAAGAGGTCTTTGATATTCATGTCTGGCCCAGCCTGCTTAACAATGCACAGTTTGGACAGCACAACCCACACCCACTTCTCTCTCACACACATTCATGCACACACTCACACACAGACAAAATGTCAAGCCCACCCCCCAAGACTCCCTGCAAAGCACATCTGTTTATTTTAGCTGTGAGAGTAATGGGACCAGAACTGGACAGAAATAGTGTTTTTGCAGGAAACTCTGCAGTGTAGATGCTTGGGCTTAGTGATTATGTGCCCGTTTTATGTGTGTGTGTGTTTGGGTGTGTTGACTCAATACTGTGGAGTGGTCAGTCTGGCACTAGCTGAAGAGGTGGCAGAAAGCTCTTTTTGCTCCCCCTCTTTTAAGCTGACCTACTTTCCCTCTTCCTGTTTTATTTTCTTGTCTTGTCTTTTGTGCCTGTACTTGAGGCAATATGCATATTAGATGCATGAGAAGTTACTCTGGAGAATTTTTAGCTGTGTGTGTGTGTTTGTGCACATTTGGTCTGTTTTGATATTTAATCCGTCTCTGACGCTCAGGGATTGTACTGTTTGTGTTTCTTATGCCTGCGAAAAATAAAGGACGCTGCCTCTGAACATCCGAGATTAGACTCCCCTCCCCTTTCCTGGTGTCCTCACCTCTTTCCCTCATGCACTCACTTTCCATCTCACCCCTTCTTCTCTTCCATTTATCTACCATTCACTCCCTCCCTCCTCCTCCAGACACACACACACAAATATGCACACACTAACCAGTCCAGAGCTACATTCATCTTATTTCTCAGAGGTAAATCTAATCAGTGGAAGCTACATAGATGCAGGCTCTCTTTATTAGTGGTCTGCTCAGCTCTCAGATCAATGGGACTGTCTGCACCTGCTGGGGCTACAAACCCAGCTCCCCAAAGGCCCTGTCAGCATGGCCACATGGCTGTGCTCCCCCCAGTCCCACCCCCATCTGGGGCACAGGGGCTGGGAAACGAAAGGATGGAGGAAACAGAGAGAGGGGAAGAAAAGGACAACAAGTTACAAGGAACTATTGGATTGAGTAACAAGGGCTGAGCAGTGGGATTAAATACATTTGAGTTTGAGTGACATGTTGTGATTGGTGTGTTGTCAATTGCGAGTGTGCAATGTGGGAGGGAAATTGAAAGGTCCTTGCATGCCATATAGATTATGTAATGTAATCTGTTGTGTTATTGCCCGGACTGAGGCCGGATTAGTGCTCTGCAGTGAAACTATGAGAAATTGACTGTGCTGACCTCTTTAAAGCCCCCTAAACCTCCCAATTGGATCCAAGTTCAAAGGTCACATCAGTTGGTAGGCATTAAAGCTGTTGCTTGTTGCTTTCATTAGCTAAATGACTAAATGTAAATTAGCATGCTGTCACTTTTAACATAATCACACTGTTTGACACCAAGATACACATTCGCTCTCCCCCCCTCTCTCTCCTCTCTTTCTCTCCTCTCTTTCTCTTTTGCTGTCACTCAATCTCAATGTATTTTTAAGTAAATTCAGGAGCATGTACACAGCTCTTGTCCTGGAACTAGAAGGGAGGGAAAGAGAGAAATAACAATGCAGGGGTGCTGTGTTACCGACCAGGCAGAGGAGAATGGGGAATGATGCAGACATAACCAGTTCTTAAGCATTTCATCTAGTCGGGGGTCACATGACTTGAACAAAGCATGTGTTCAGCCATGTGCATATTGAAGCCCCACTGAGACACTTTTTAGTTGGTTACAACTCTGTGTAATGGTTTGTAACTCCACAAAATTGCAGAGGTGAGACTGCATATTCTTATTTTATAGGACGTATGGCTGTGATGGGTTAGATTACAGAAACAAAGAGGAAGAGATACACAGAGAGAAACAGAGAGAGAGACTGTGAGCTGTCGAGTGTTATTATTATTCAAACCCAGTGTTCAATAAATTCAGCTGTATTCCTCAACCACCATAGCCAGGTATGGCTTGAGAGTTTCCACTATTTGGCATTACATACACTCACAAACATTTACCTGCGTATGAGAAGAGGCTGCTCACCCCTTCAGTGTTCTCCCTATCTTCTCTGACTAGACACTGCTTCTTTCTATTAAGAGAAATATCGCTTGAATATTTTATTTTCCGGTGTGTTAACCTAAGTGTGTGTGTATGTGCATGGATGCAGAAGATACAAAGGAAAGCATATTGTGTGGTTGTTTGTTGCAAAATCATTCAGATCATTTATGGATCCCCGTCTTATTTTATCTGGCTTTAAATTTAACATTGCTGAGTCTCCCTCATCTCTCACAATGCATGGCCTCTCACAAGTCTCCCTGCCGTATGGTTTCTATGGTAACTAGGGTCATATAGGGTCGGCACTTTTTTTAGAGAGCAGCTGGGTAGTGAGAAAAGACATTGGTTCTGAATCCTGATTTTGATTATGGCTGTATTTGTGGGAAACAGAGCGAGACTTGTGTCTTTTTTCCCATAAATGTTTAAACATCGTAAGTCATAAGTTTAGTGTCATTTTATCCCTTTGACATTACACCTCAATTGGATTTTATGGGTGAGGGGTATTCTAACACAATTATAATTTGAACTATGTTTTAAGAAACAAAACATTGCTTTTTCCCTAATGAGCAGGATGGGTGTTACTCAAGGATGGGTGGATGTAGTTCAGTGGATATTTACTTTAATAATTTTTTCCTTACAGGGTTGTGAAAGAGGAGATCTCTGATGACAACTCCAAACTCCCCTGTTTCAATGGCAGAGTGGTATCTTGGGTGAGCAAGTTTCCCATCTTGTCTTAAGTCTGACCATATATGTATGTTTATTTTCTACCTTGTCTCTCTCTGTCTCTCTTCTCTGCCCCTCTTTCTTTTCTCAGTCTTTGTCTCTATTTTTCTCTCTCTCTGCCTCTCCCTCTTTCTTATTGCCCCCCTGTGTGTTCAGCAGTGATAACAGTGAGTGCAGAATCCTGCAAGCATTCTTTTTGCAAGTGTGTCACAGAGCTTATTACCGGACTGATAAATATTGCTTGTATTCGCTCTGAAGACTATTGACTAGAAGACTATTGAGTAATAGTACCTTTAACTAACTAACTACATAGTGACCTGGAATGAGTGTGTGTGTGTGTGTGTATCACGTGTGGGGCTGCGATCACAGCTGTCTTATATAATCTGACCTAATTTGTTTGTGTTTTACTTTCACCTCTGCCACAGCACATGTCCACGCCACAGACAACTCTTCCTCTATTCAGTGTAGTCCCTCTCCACCATGCCCATCTCTCTTTTCCTCTATTCAGTGTAGTCTCTCTCTACCATGCCCATCTCTCTTTTCCTCTATTCAGTGTAGTCTCTCTCCACCATGCCCATCTCTCTTTTCCTCTATTAGATTCTCTCCATTTCTCCCCTCTCTGTCTCACGTCCACATAATCATCTCGCCAACTAACACTAACTAACACACACTCTCAGGCATGCAAATCCCATTCTCAAACAGGCACAGCAGGCACTCTTGTGGAAACACCCTCCTAATCCCCTGTTTTCAGAGCAGAGTTCTTTCCTTCTCTCTTCTGTTTGTCATGCTTGTCTAGACTCTTGACCATCATTTTCCAACCTGTCCAGTGGGTGAAAAGGCCTTGGTTAGGTGGAAATCTGCCTGGTCACGGAACGTTTCCCTCCATTCTGCTCTCTGGCCTCTCCAGTAATGCAGGTCGCAGGGCTGGGGTAACTGCAGCTCTCTCTGCTGCGGTTTGGAGAGCTCTGCCTGTGATGGAACAGTGTGTGGAGGGACGGCGTGTGGCAGGACCCTCCAGCGCTTCCTGGAGGGTCCTGCAGGCACGCAGGGTTCCTGCCGATCCTTTGTGGGCTGGAGAAGAAGAGGCAGAACAGTGGTCCTCACTTAGCCTTTGATTAGATCAGCTAACTGGAATCACAGGATGCTCAGCAACACTCCTGAAATATCCTGGTTCTAACGAGAATATTGAATCAGAGGGCAGGGGTGGTGGACATTCCAGAGGAACAACAGGGATGCGGGGAGGAAGTGTGTCACTACAAGGGTGGAAGTGAATGAAGGATTGTCTGTGGATCTGTCCACTGTATCAATGAGCACATTGATAGTCATATCTTTTGATCATCATTATTGGCTTTGAGACTTATTACATCTTAGTCTCCCCCCCCCCCCCCCCCTTCTCTCTCTCCCTCCAGCTGGTGTCTGCAGACGGCTGTCACTCAGACGGGGGCTCCGTGTGTGCAGACAGCCAGCCGGACCTACCGCCCCCCCTGGAGAGGACTGGCGGTATCGGGGATTCAAGACCCCCCTCTTTCCAGTTAGTACACTCAAGACATTGTATGTGTGTGTGCATGCATCTGTGCTTGTATGTTTCAGAAGCACTACATATAACCACATTTATCAATTAACGGTTTCTAAGTTCACCTACGTTATGTAAACCATTCGTATCTAAAACTTTTGCATCTAGTGTCTGTGCACCCACCCACAGTAGTTGGAGTCTGAGTGGTCCACCTGAAGGAATAGTACAGACTTATTAACCTGGTGAGCAACATAGAGCTCCATCATCAGTCCTGTGCAGTAATCAAATACCTGTCTTGAGCCTCACCAGGGCAAGGGCTTGAAGTCAATACTGGTGTGAGATGAAAGGCTCTGCTTCCCTCTTGACTCTCCCCTCACTCACTCTCTATTTCTTCTTGCTCTCTCTCTCTTACTTGCTTTCCATCTCCCTCTCTCCTCAGATCTCTCTCTCTCTCCCCAGATCTCTCTCTCTCTCTTTTACAGATCTCTGTGTGTATCTCTCCTCTTCTTTCTCTCTCTGTCTCACACATTCCCCCTTCTCTCCTTTGCTTCTTTACCTTAACATTTTACTACAGCTAGTCGCCAATCCCTGCTGCCTGTAAATGGTAAATCAAATCAGCTTACTGAAATAATCGATTGAGACCCACTGATGATCAATACTGGTCAATGTTTCTTAATGCTAATATTGATTGTCTTAAGTGCCAGGCCTACTGTATGGAAGGAAGTGGCCTTGCCTTTGCTCAGACAAGGGTATTGGGTGTAATCAGGGGATGGAGAGACTGCCATAGAGTGAGTGTGTCTATGTGTGTGTGTGCGTGTGTGTCTGTAAATGTGTGAGATCAATTATTTATCTGTGTCTTTAAATACATTTTTCAAACCAGAAGGCTATTGCTGACTTAAATAACATGTTTCTCTATGAATTTGAATGGTTGAGTTTGGTAAAAAAATATAGACTGACGTCTCTTATCTCTAACTCAGCACCCGGCTAAAGGTTGTTTGTGCCCATGGCCTTTCCTGCGTGTGAGAGTATGTTTCCTGCTTTCTGTCTCTCTTTCTGCCCCCCAGTGAACTCAGGTTAATTATCAAACCAATGGAAACTTCAAGTATCCACAGGCCGTTATAGCAGACCATTATGTCATTAGAGGTAGTCTTACACCCCCCCCTGCTGTTAGACTGGAGATCACAGTTTGGCCCACTGCAGAGCTAACATGCACACCAACACGCACGAGGGATGGCTTATCCGCATACATACTCACACATGCATGCACACACACACACACACACACTCACATAGACACACACATACACAGCAACGATCTCTCTGTACCTAGCTCCCAGCACACTCGGTTTTGGGTGACATTAAAACACACTGACATTCAGATAACATCACTTGACACTTAAATGGCAGGGGTCTCCAAAAAGCCTATCTGGCTGTAGCTGCTGTGTGTGTGTGTAGAACGGGAATAAGGAAGTGACAGTGATATTTCCAAAAATCTCTCTCTTTCATGTTGCTCTTCTTCATCCCCTCTCTCTTTCAACATCAGTGCAAATGCTGCTGGCAGTCAGGATAACCTGGACAACGAGACTGAGACAGAGTCTGTCTCTAAGCAACGAGAGCGAGAGAAGGAGCGGGAGAGAGAGAGGGATAGACCTCGAAGGAAAGACCCTCTCGACCATGGTAACGCCTTCTGCTCATTTGCATGTCATGTGCTTGAATCCCACATTCTTCATAAATACGATACATCATAGACACTCTTTTAATGGATTTAAATTGTTGGTACGGTGTGTTGACTGTACAGGTCCTCTGTCATGATTTTCTCTGGTGGCCCCTACAGGTGGGAGGTTAAATGGTCACTCCCGGCCCGAGCGAAGGCCAGAGTTAACAGGGTATGACAGCTCGTCCACCCTCATGAGCAGCGAGCTGGATACCACCAGTTTCTTTGACTCTGAGGACGATGACTCGGCAAGCCGGTGAGCCAATCAGATTCTGTTTATTAGCCCAGATTTTTCATCGGGGAGACAAATTCATACACAAGCACACACTCACATAGTAATACACACATACAAACATTTTTCTTGTCCTAATGAACAAAAAGGTGTCCATTTACACCAAAACATGTCTTAAAGGCACTTAATGTACAAAAACGACATGGTCAGGATATCTAAAGCTTCCTCCAATCACATGCTCTAGAAACTCTGGATAAAGGACAGCCTATTTTCTTTCTGAGCTCAATGCCCTTTCTTACTATTGGCTCAAGCAGATCATCACATGTGAAGATTGAACCAATGGTGGATGAGTGTACATTGTATGCCATCAAAGGCTTCACACCATCACACCTTAAATGATACAATATGAGTTGTGTCATAGCTCTGATGTCATCCCCCTCTCAGGTTCAGCGGTTCCACAGAGCAGAGCTCATCGTCCAGACTCATGAGACGGCATCGCCGTCGCCGACGGAAACCCAAAGCACCGCGGATGGAGAGGGTAAATGAGACAGACACACATGTGTGCCCCGATTCCAGATCTGCTTCCTGTGTTTTGTGGCCTATATCTGTACCTCTATCATCTTCAAGTTCTCTCTCTCTCTTTCTCTTTCTCTCGCTCGCTCTCTCTCTCTATCCTCCTTCATTCCCCTGCTGCCTTCCTCTCTTTCTCTGTCCCTCTTGCTGTCTCCAGTCGTCCTCGTTCAGCAGCATCACAGACTCCACCATGTCTTTGAACATCATCACTGTCACTTTAAACATGGGTGAGTATGTCTATATCTGTGTGGGAGCATGGGGGTGGTCCTGCAGTCTATTTTTGGTTTTTATCAAAACTCAAATCACACATTGAGGTGGATAGCGCAAAAGGACTGTTGAATCTCGTTAAGGAAATCCACTGTCTCCTGTTTCCTATGCTGTTGAGTAGGCAGTGCAATCTATTTTCTTAAATCCTCTTTCTAACCCCCCCCCCCCCCCCCAACCTCTTCACTCCTCGGCTTGTACAGAGAAGTACAACTTCCTGGGCATCAGCATTGTGGGCCAGAGCAACGAGCGGGGCGACGGGGGCATCTACATCGGCTCCATCATGAAGGGCGGGGCCGTGGCGGCGGACGGACGCATCGAGCCTGGTGATATGCTGCTTCAGGTGTGTGGGTGTGTTTGACCCAGAGCTTTCTGTTGGACATGGCATGTTTTGTTCATTTATTATTTTTGTATTTGCGGCCTTATTGCCTGTTCACACCTCCCCAGGTAAACGACATCAACTTTGAGAACATGAGCAATGATGATGCAGTGAGGGTGCTGAGGGAGATTGTGCACAAGCCAGGGTAAGGCTCTAAAGGAATATGGAATATATGTTTGTGTGTTTTTTGTGTGTCTGTGAGTGTATGAGTCTGTGTGCATGCGTGTGTGGGGGGGGGTGGAGGTATATCCTTTTGAGAGAGAGAGAGAGAGAGAGACTGAGAGAGAAAGAGAGAGAGAGAGAGAGAGAGAGAGAGAGAGAGAGAGAGAGAGAGAGAGACTGAGAGAGAAAGAGAGAGAGAGAGAGAGAGAGAGAGAGAGACAGAGACAGAGAGAGAGAGAGAGCAATGCTCGTGAACAGAGTTTCCTCTGTGTGCTGACAGGCCCATCACTCTGACTGTGGCTAAATGCTGGGATCCAAACCCTCGAGGATGCTTCACGCTGCCCAGGAGTGAGTACTCATTCACAGCCCAATTTATTTAGTCACACCTTATTCAACAGATACATAGATCAATCTAATGAAAGTTTGAGAGGATTGTGTTTCACTAAAAGGGAAATTTAACATTCTTGTATTTGGTGCCACTCCCACCACCATGGTAAGGGTGGGGTGGGGTGGTCATATGGAGTCATGTTTCATGTAGAAACCCCCAACACGTACACCCCTCCTTTTTTGTAGGTGAGCCGATCCGTCCCATAGACCCTGCTGCTTGGGTGTCCCACACTGCGGCAATGACGGGGGCGTACCCGGTGTACGGTATGAGCCCTTCTATGAGCACCATCACCTCCACCAGCTCCTCCATCACAAGCTCCATCCCTGAGACTGAGAGTAAGTCCTCCTCCCCCTCCTCCTCTAAGCTGCCAATGGCTGTCCTCATCCTCTTCTTCCTGCTGTGGCGAATGGCTCCCTTTGTGTTTGTTTCATGACTTGACCTTGTCATCAGACACTTTGGTTTTCTTTCATTCTCTATCTTTGATTTGGTTCTTTCTTTTCTTTCTCCCTTTTCTTTCTTTCTCGCTTTCTCACTTCTTTCTTTCTGTTTTTCTTCCAGGGTACGATGACTTGCATCTGTCCATTCACAGCGATATGGCCGCCATTGCCAAGGCGATGGCATCTCCAGAGTCTGGGCTGGAGGTGCGAGACAGGATGTGGCTGAAGATTACCATCCCTAACGCCTTCATAGGTAGCTACAATCATTCTTTTGTCCTCTCTCACTTTCTCCCCTCTTGGTTCTTCTAGTGTTGTCTAAACCCAATGGCCTTAATGTGCATCTCTCACCTTGTCAAATATCTGACCCTGTCTGTCTCAGGTTCAGATGTTGTGGACTGGCTTTACCATCACGTGGAGGGCTTCACCGATCGCCGCGAGGCCCGCAAATACTCCAGCAACCTTCTGAAGGCTGGATACATCCGCCATACGGTCAACAAAATCACCTTCTCTGAGCAGTGTTACTACATCTTTGGGGACCTCTGTGGCAGTGAGTTTTACTTCAGTAATTGGCATGTCTGTCTGTCTTTCCCCTGGTCTTTTTGTCCTGCAATTACAAAATCTTAATTTAAATTATTTTGGGCTCTTTCGCCTGTCTCCCCCACTCCCTCTGCTACACCCATCCCCTCTCAGACATGGCTGGTCTGTCCCTGCAAGACCAAGATGGTTCCAGTGGGGCCTCTGACCAGGACACACTGGCCCCCCTGCCTCACCCGGGAGCTGCACCCTGGCCCTTGGCCTTCCCCTACCAGTATCCCATTCCACACCCCTACAACCCCCACCCTCTGCACGAGCCACCGCATATTGGAGAGGGGGGCAGCGGGGGTAGCCAGCACAGCGAAGGTGAGACGCTTCGACACACACACATGGTGAATGGAAATGTATTTATCTCTCTTGCTCTTGCAGGGAGTCGTAGCAGTGGGTCAAACCGTAGCGGCAGCAAGAAGGAGGCTGCAGGGGGCGCCGGCGGGGCAGAGTCCAAGTCGGCCGGCAGTGGCAGCGACCAAGAGCAGAGGCGGGAGAAAGCCACTAATGAACACTCTGAGGCGCCCCCTAGTGAGCACAGTGTGCGCAGCATCCACAGCCACTGCAGCTCCCATAGTGTCCAAAGTACCCATTCCAACAGCCCGGTGTGTGGAGAGCCTGGCCTGCCCCCAGAGCCAGAGCCACAACAGCTTCCTACAGTTCCCCCAGGATCCTCGCCGGGCCGTGACATGGCTTCTGTGCCCCCTGAACTCACCGCTTCTCGCCAGTCCTTCCGCATTGCCATGGGCAACCCCAGCGAATTCTTTGTTGATGTTATGTAATGTGCGATGGGAGTCAGTTGATCAAGAGAAGGGTTCCTTTGCTGGAGAGGTTGATGAGGATGGAAAAGGTAAATGGAGAGCAAGTGGGGCGTGGCTGTGTAAAGAACATTGATGTCCATCTCCCCGTACCCCTGTAGCTGTTCTGTGTCTCATACTTTCTTCAGTGAAGAAAATTGGAATGGGTACAGCGCTCTCTCTCTTTATGTTCCCTACAAAACGTTTGTTCTTTGCAACATTTTATATGTGTTTGAGTGTGTGTGTGTACTGTTTCTTTTCCTCTTCTCCTTGAAGTGACCTGTGTGTCTCACTTAACTGAAACGTATGTCTTTTTTTACCATTACATTCCCCCACCCCCCACCCTTATTTATCAAAGACACTTCAATAATAGACAGGAAATTCTAAAAAAGACTTTGAGGAAGTCTGTGGTTAGGAGTCTGTTTTCTCTGGGATTGCTCTCTGCTCTACATAGTAGTATTAAGCTGAAAACAAAACTGTTAAATGCATAAAGAAAATATATATGAACAGCACTAAGTCTTACATTTACTGATTGTCTTGTTAAATATACAGTTTATTTTGAAGGAATATGGGGAGAGAAGCCAAAAAGAAAAGCATATAACTAACCTACTGTACATCCAGACAGGAAACATGATTTCCTTTTGAAGTACTAATTTTCAGAGCTGATGGTGTCATCAAGACGTCATCCTCCTCGTTCAAGCTTTGATGTACAGGCCTTATGTTTTAATGGTACTTCTCGCATTCAGTGGCCCTTTGACAGGACACACTTTGTAGTTCACTCTTTAGCAGGATAACTGCTGCCACATCAAAAGTCTTTGTGGTCATGATCTTTGATAATGATCTGACCGATCGCTTAACTGGAAGATTAAGGATACACTCGTTATATGTCATAAGCTTGACCATGGGTATTAGAGGACAGAGACTCACTTTAGGGAATTATCGGTTTTGGGAAAGGGTGGGTGTGAGCAATGTTGACCTTGTCTCTTTCCATCTTATTTTTCCTATCTCTGTGTACATTGCATTGTATTAGTCCAACATTCTCTTTATTTCATAATTAACATCATCATTCTGCTAAAATTACAGCCTTATGTCTCAAATCTTCTCTTTCGTTGCCAGAACACATTTATCTCAAATCTTTGATTAGAGATGTATTATGTATAGTGATTAACAGTTATGTTTAATCCTTGATAAACAGTTTTATGAGAAACAAATTGTTTTTATTTATAAACATAGTTTTATTGCCTAAACATGACCATGTTTTGTGTGTTCTATTCATTAAATATCTTAAAAGTCAAGTTTTAAGTTCTGCTGCTTGTTGGAAAGCATTATGTCAATGAACGAAAGATCTCCTCTCCATTTCTGGTAATGGCTCTCTCATTTTCCAGAGAAGCCAATATAGTCCTGACAGGATCCCGATAACCACAGAGGAAACAGGAAACGTGCAGTTTGTGAACTATGAAGTTTGAGTTTGTGGATTCAGACTGGAGTCAAAAACCGGAAACACAACAGTTGCAAATCACCAGGTTTAAAGTAGGACAAAAATATAAAGGTGTAGTAAATCAATAATATCACAGAACTGGGAATGGGGGTCTAGTCGTCAAACCCATGTTATTTCAAACTTAACTGCTCTGCAAGTTAAGTTGTTGTGGACTTTCTTTTTCTGTAGACTCCTGCAAAGTCAGCGAAAAGGACTCCGACATTCCGGGGGTTTCTAAAAACTGTCAATGATTGTATTTTTATATAGAAATAAACTATATTTACATAGAAATTATACATGTAAATGAGAATCAACTAAGGATATTCAGGAGTAATCTCCTGAATATCTTGTCTCCGATACAACCTTATGCAATGCAATCAACGATGCTCATGCCTTTTGTTAAAACACGATGCTTCCATAGGTAAATGCTGGGTCAAAGACTGTATTCGTGACATTGGAAGTATTAGCTGCAATGTTCTAGCACTACTGACAGGCACGGTTTGGGCGTCTAACGTCAGTCAGTCAGCTGACAGAGGGGTCTGAAGGTAAGAGCGGTCGACATCTTGATTCGGACTCGGAGGACAAGACAGTGAGTCTATACCATTGAAATACTCGAGACATTTATAGATTTCAAATTGATGCTGTAAGTTGTCATTTACGGGATTTTTTTTATGTCATTATAGTAGCCTGATGAGTGTCAGGCCGATGATACTAGCAATGTCGGCAATGCAGTAATTTTTGACCGCGAGTCGTGACAACGGCGAATACCACTGCTAACCGGGAATAACCAGACTAGCTAGCCTAGCCGCTAGCTACATATCTGTGTATCTAGCAGATTATCTTATTTGACATATAACTCTTGTTGATCGGGCATTTTGGACGTTCTCCTTTTACCTCAAATGTAAATTGGAAGGTGGCTTGACAGCTAGGCTATCAGCTAACATACGTAAACCATTAAATGTAGTAATCATTTTTTGTGTTGCTGTAGATATATAGTACAGTACCCGGTCAGTGGTTAGTAGCACATAGTAGCTAGCACTAGCTGATCTATATGGCTTTGCATTACGAGCTAGCCACTACTACACCCTTGCCAGGAGAGGCAGACATCTTGAGCTAGCCTGCTAGAAACCAATGTAGAAACCCTGCGACTGTGACATTCAGCCGAACCGATTAAATGTTTAAATAGTTGTTTTGCAGTCTGCATCATTACGTTTTGTAACATCCGATTGAAGTATTTTCTTCTTAGGCTAAGATTAGCTGCTAGCTTGTAGCTAATGACGTTATGACTGTTTCCCGGCATCACTTAGTGTCTGATACTATCAATAATCCTAAATTAAGACATTTTACAGAAATGTAAATGAGTAATTTTGCCCTTTCTTTCTGTAGTAGATCTATAACTATCCTAACCAACTATCAGCTATCCGATTGATGTTCAAACAAATGTTCTAAATAGGTAATGGGTTTGGCTGGTTTTGCAGCCTGATTTGTCACAGTTGGATTTGGTCTAAATTAAACTAAGCATGTTTTCTTTTTCTTGGTCTAGTATTTGTCAGTCAATAAGGAGTGATTTTCACAGGTCAGCCTCCAGTACTACTAATAAATTGCATTAGAGCCTCACAATCTGAGTGTAGAGCTCCTGTGTACAGAGAAGCTCTCTCGTGTGATTTACGTCGAGCAGATATCTGGACAAGAATACATGAAGCAGTGGTTGTTGCTGTCTTATGTCTTTAAAAGATTGTATCCTTTCCCACACAGGCACACATCATGGGCTGTTATGAATAAAAGGTTGCCATCATGATTGGAGGACTATTCATCTACAACCACAAGGGGGAGGTGTTGATCTCTCGCGTCTACCGGGATGACATAGGGTGAGTAGTTTTCTGAGGAATTAATGATGTCCATGGGAGTTTTGGAGAGTGGTGAAGCTGGTATTTAAGGATAGGAACAGTAGAGAGGAAGCACATCAACAACCAACTAGTTAGGGAGTCATGACTCCCTAATTTGGATTGTGGATCTGCATGGCTGTGTTTGTTCATCATGATTGTCAGTTCTTGGGAGCACATTCCTCCTCCTTCTCCTTCCTCCATGTAATTGTGATGTTCGTACAACTTGAAACGCGAAGCCTGACGTGCTTGGCAAAGATGAGAGCCGGCCTATAGCCAGCCGAGCCTCTGAGCAAGGTACCATTCAGCTCTACCGTTGCTAAGAAACGAAGTCCAGCACTAGGCGACTAGCCCAAGGTCTGCGTTCTCATTCACGGGATCTGTCATTTCAGCCAGCACTGTGGCCTTAGCATGACCTCTTAGCATATCACATCATCTTCCATCTTCTCTATATCATGCCTCTCCTGTAGTTCTGCTGTAGACCTTTGCTTTACCCTGCCTGATGTGTCCTCCCAATTATCTAATGAATGGGTTCTGTGTTAGGCTGTGTTGACTCTGGTTCATGTCTATTGTGTGTGGTGTGTTTGGCTCTAACCATCTGTCTTGATGTTATTCCCAACTCCACCTCTTCCTGTGCTTTTCCTGTTTTATCTTTTATGTGTCTCTCCACCCATTTTGCTGGTGTCATTTGTCTTCATATTCATCTTGCCCTTGGCTACTTTAGGAATAGGTAAGATATGCTTGGCAAGTGACAACATTCTGAATGCTCCCCCATGCCAGCATGCCAGTTCCAGTTTTCTACGCTCCCTGACCATAATTTGAATTCAATAACTCGTATACAGTACGAACCAGGCTACAGGCAACTGCCTGAAAATCCTGTAATCCCTATCTGGAAGATCTTTTGAGACTGAGACATTATTATTGTGCAACAGAACACACATTTGAAGCAGTACTACAGACAAATTGTGCTTGGAAATGTTTTCAGAAGTGTCGTGGGTGGAGTATGAAAGCCTTAACCTCAGTTCTTTTGTCCAAAGAGCATGTTACTTTGTCCTTCATTTGAATCCAAATGTAGTAAACCCCTGTGTTATTTCTATTGACATAGGCCCACAGTAATGTTTGGTGCTCTCCCCATGGAGAGTCTTCCCATTCTTCTTGTAAACTACTCTGAAGTCTGACATGTCTACCTGTCCCCCCCCCCCCCCCTGTTTTATTAATAGACGCAATGCGGTGGACGCGTTCCGCGTGAACGTGATCCACGCCCGGCAGCAGGTGCGCTCCCCGGTCAACAACATCGCCCGCACCTCCTTCTTCCATGTCAAGCGCTCCAACATCTGGCTGGCGGCCGTCACCAAGCAGAACGTCAACGCAGCCATGGTGTTCGAGTTCCTCTACAAGATGTGCGACGTCATGGCCGCCTACTTTGGCAAGATCAGCGAGGAGAACATCAAGAACAATTTTGTGCTGATCTATGAGCTGCTGGACGGTAAACACTGCCTGCTACTACACTCACA
Organism: Osmerus mordax; assembly: GCF_038355195.1. Classification (NCBI taxonomy): domain Eukaryota; kingdom Metazoa; phylum Chordata; class Actinopteri; order Osmeriformes; family Osmeridae; genus Osmerus; species Osmerus mordax. Next base: position 11,227,397 of record NC_090060.1, read on the forward strand.
CACTCACACACACACACCCACACACACACACACACACACACACAATAGGGAAAGAGAAATGCATTTAGGATTTGCTTAGTGTTTTCCAAGGAAGCGTGTGTGGAAGGCTTTGATAATAGGGTGACTTGACTGAATCCAGTCTCTTAAATGGATGTTAGTGTGTGCTTAATTACAGCATCTTATTGAGTGTGTGTGGGGGTGTTTAATTATGGGATATCGTAGACATTGCTGTTTACATACCACCACTGCAGAATTCCAAGTCCCAGTAGCGATTCCTTCTAAAATGGCCCGTAGTCAGCATTTCTGCTGTGCTGTTGTTTTTTTAGGTTTTGATTTTTATAACATTTAGATGGGAAAATCGAAACCTAAAGAAAATATAGCGCAGGCAGTTGTTGTCGTGTGCCGATGTGCTGCTGATATATGAAGACCTTTCCAACTTCCACTGACATGTTTTGTGCGTCCCATGACTATCATATTTGTTGGGGCCATTCACAAGTGAGGTTAGTATAAAGATGACCAACCCCCAATTGGTAAGCTTGCAGCCAGACCTGTGGTTAGCCGGACAGTCCTCCTGGTTCTTGGTCTCACGGTCACCTTCCTCTGTAGAGATCCTGGACTTTGGATACCCCCAAAACTCGGAGACCGGCGCCCTGAAGACCTTCATCACCCAGCAGGGGATCAAGAGCCAGGTGGGTGAGATGAGTGGGAAGCCAGGCACAGTCTAGTTCTGACGGTCATGTCCTTCCTGAAGCTGTCTGTGGACCCCTAGACGTGGGGCTTTATTAGAGAAGGATGACACGGGTGGAAGGGAAGTGTAATGTCTCGTCTTTCTTTTCTCACCTCCATTTCAACACGGACCATGTTTCTCTGTGAATTCGGGATATTCTGTTCTCCAGCACCATGTGAGTACTCCTCATTAGGACGTGTTAAAATTAGGCGTTCATGTATAATCTGTACTGACATCCGTCTCTCCTTCTTTTCTCCCTCCTTGGCTTTCCACTGTATCCTCCTCCATCCTTCCATCCACCTCTCCTAACAGACCAAGGAGGAGCAGTCCCAGATCACCAGTCAGGTGACAGGACAGATTGGTTGGCGTCGGGAGGGCATCAAGTACCGCCGCAATGAGCTATTCCTCGACGTGCTGGAGAGCGTCAATCTGCTGATGTCTCCTCAAGGTAAAAATAAAAAAAAATAAAACACGCAACAAAACACCTGTCTTCAACCACTCTCAAAAACAGTCTTACAGCCCGCTCATAAGTCGCAAACAAAGAGTCTTCCTGTCCTGGTGTTGACCCTTGACTGTCTCCACCTCCCAGGCCAGGTCCTGAGTGCCCATGTTTCTGGGAGAGTGGTGATGAAGAGCTACCTGAGCGGGATGCCCGAGTGCAAGTTTGGCATGAACGACAAGATCGTCATTGACAAGCAGGGCAAGGGCGGGGCCACCGACGAGGCAGCCAAGAGGTGAGATTGCGACGGGACTCAAGACAAGTGCCCACAATCACATGGCTCTTATGTCAAAGTACTTTTTTTCTTCCAAAGTTGTCCTTGACTTCGTGCTGTCGAAGACGAGCCCTCTTCAAAGGGGGCAATCTGTTATGAAATCAGTCGCTCTGGGTAAATGTTTTGATTTGAACAGTACAATGCAGAAGATCCCAAAGCACAGCAGGTGACAGGTAGGAGGAATAAGAGAGAGTCGCATAATGTAGAAACCTAAGATTAGATAAAGCTGTGCATTGCTTCTTTGAGGTACAAAGTTGGACAGTTGAGTGTTGGCTGCATCAAATCATAAAGTTCTGTTATGGACCTCCAAAGATGTTTTTTCATTAGTAGTAGCTGACAACTTGATAAAAAAAAAGAAAAAAAACATGCTTTGAAGTGAAAGCATGCATTGGGTCATTCTGCAACTAATTCACATGGCTTGTTTTATGACACTACCGTATATGGTGCTTATGTAAAGTGCTTTAAGTTATGTTCTTTTTTTAAGTGTTTGTGTTTCCCCCCCTCTTGATTCGTGTTTAATTTTCTCCCTTCTCTGTGCTGGACCTCAGTGAGTTAGGGGGCAGGTAGCGTACCTCTCTCACTTGGTCAGACTGCTCCTCATTCTCAGTCTGCATCTGCTGTTTGTCCTCCCCCCCCCCCCCCCACCCCGAGTCTCCAATACTAGCCACAGGGCATGCAAGTCAAACAACCAGACAAGCTGTATGGTGTGACTTTGACTTGCATGACTCAGTATGTTTGCGTGTTGTCAGGGTGACCTGAATCTGAGTTGGCTATGTGCATTGGCTTGATGGGACATTGACTCAGTCATGGTTATTTAGTTTATTGTCCCCAGTCACCCGTACGGTGTTGTCAGTGTGTGTTTGATAAGAACTCCATTCATCCCATCACTGTTTGTTTCTGTCTCCAGGGTTTGTTTGTCTACTTTGGTGACAGACACTAGACCATTGCGGTTCTGTGTGTAGCAGACTCCATAATGCCCATGTCAGTGTGTGTTGTTGTCACAGCGTTCACTGATGTCAGCTCTGTAGCATTTACTAACATGTAGTGGGGGTCTGGAACCACTTGGACCGTAGATTGTAGTCGGTCATCACTTCCCTTTTTCACATAGTCAACTTTTATTTTCCCACTTCCTCTTTTCAACCTCCAATAATCCCTCTCTCTCTCTCGTCCTTTTATTCCCCTCTCCCACCAGTGGGAAGCAATCCATAGCCATTGATGACTGCACATTCCACCAGTGTGTGCGCCTCAGCAAGTTTGACTCGGAGCGCAGTATCAGCTTCATCCCGCCGGACGGAGACTACGAGCTCATGAGGTCACACTCCTTTTTGTGTGTGTGTGTGTGTGTGAGAGATTGCCTGTCGATTTGTTGTTCTCCTGAGGGAGTTAACTGCGTTCTTCTCTTCTAAGCAGGTACCGCACCACCAAGGACATCATCTTGCCCTTCCGTGTTATTCCTCTGGTGAGGGAGGTTGGCCGCACCAAGCTGGAGGTCAAGGTGGTCATCAAGTCCAACTTCAAGCCCTCTCTCCTGGCACAGAAGATTGAGGTATGGCAGCCCATTTTCCCTTTAAGGCGTACAACTTCTCATGTGATCTGTGTGATGAAACAGGACAGTATATAGAAGGGATTTTTGTTTGACAACATTTTTATCATACACCCTCCCCCTTCAGGTCCGCATTCCCACCCCTCTCAACACCAGCGGGGTCCAGGTGATCTGCATGAAGGGCAAGGCTAAGTACAAAGCTAGCGAAAACGCCATTGTCTGGAAGTGAGTTTTCATCATAGCTGAAAGAACCAATACAGAAGCCAGTGTTTAATTTCCTGTTTGCTAGTGGTTCTGTCAACTTTGTGTACAAAAGCAGTGTATGAAACATGCTTTGTAAATAGTGATTTCAAGTCGTACTTGTGGTGTCTGTGCTCTGACTGCTGGTTCTGTCCGACTGGTTATTTGTGCAGGATCAAGCGCATGGCAGGGATGAAGGAGTCTCAGATCAGCGCTGAGATCGAGCTGCTGCCCACCAACGACAAGAAGAAGTGGGCGCGCCCCCCCATCTCCATGAACTTTGAGGTGAACTCTCTTGACAAACTCGATGACCTCGACAGCCAGGCCACGATCAAGTAGCTTCAAACATGTTTAACCCTCTGCAGTATAGATCTTAACCTCTCAACCCCCCCCTCTCAAAGGTCCCCTTCGCTCCCTCCGGCCTGAAGGTTCGCTACCTGAAGGTGTTCGAGCCCAAGCTGAACTACAGCGACCATGACGTCATCAAATGGGTGCGTTACATCGGGCGCAGTGGGATATATGAGACCCGCTGCTAACGGCCCTCACTCTCCAGGGAGCATCAGGAAGACTGGAACAAGGGAGGAGTCGGGTTGTGAAACCGTTTAAAACTCCTCCTCTTTTTCCCCATCTTTTATGTGTGCCGGCTTAAAGCTTGGATAAAACGGGAGGGGGGTGGGGGTGTATTTTAGAGGAATAAGTGAACATGCTGATGTAGATGTGGACAGGAACATCCGCTTCTGTTTTCCTCGAGATGTGGTTTACATTTCGGCTGTTGCTCGACCATCCTATGTATTCCCCATGACTGTGTCCTCTGTCATCCATGTGATCAGCTGAACTAGGACCCCTTGATGCTGGTGTAGGACTAGACGTTCTTTGTTTCCTGTAGCATTTAGCTAGCACCATCCTAATGCCAGTCCCACGCCTAGCCCCCTCATCTCCACTGGTGTAATCACTATTTAGTCTAGAGAGTACTGTTTAAGAAGGAGGCATTGCAGGTGTAACACTATTTCCCATACATTTTATACCGTTTTTTTAACATCCCTACTCACCCTGGTGTATTAGTTATGGAATTGTCAGTTTTTGTAGGTAGTGCTTTGTCCATCCATACGTTTTGCCACCCATTCTATTATTGCACTCAGTCATCCTTTTCCCCTCGTCCAGTAGATGTTCATTTCATTATTGTATTTTCTCTACCCATGCAGATTATAATGAAATGTTTTTGCTGTGGTATCTGTTGGTTTGTTTTGTGTCAGTGCTGCAGATAATTTTCTGTGTGACCAAAATTGCAAGTATGAGAAACAAAACACAAAAGATTTTAAAAAGCAGGATCTGTCTCAATATATAAACACATTTCTACGTTATTTGAGCTTGGTGGAACTAGTCCCATGTTTCTTGCTGTCGGTGTCTGTAGAAGTCTGTTGAACTGACCTGTGTGTGTGCGTGTGTGTTGCTGTTCAGCCACAGTTTGCAAAACATCTCTCAGGAGTCTGGAATGTGTATTTTTTTCATGCCCCTTACTTGGGCAAACGAGCAACTCCATACACTATGCTCTGATACCCCAAGCCTAGCTTACTAACCTATCCTTAGATCCGTTTACTGAAGTATTTATGGCACAAGTGTTGTGAGTATGTTACTAAAGACGAGGAGTGTACAAAATGTCACTTGAATTCGGTTTTGTACCTGACTTTTCTTGTCTGCAGTTGAAACATTCCACCTCTGTCTTCATAACTAATGCATTCCTCTTGACCTCTTTAGCTGTCAAATCATGACTTTTGTGCATCAGATCATCTGGGCATTGAGATTATCATTACATGTAGTTGTCTATACCTGTTATTATTTGATATCCCTGCATTGTAATATAATATTCAATACTAATAACCTGTCAACTGGAATGAGGTTTCCAAAACCAGTATCTCACCAGAAAAGGCCCCACTATTCCTGCCAAACCCTGGGAGATGGACAGGTCGGAGGTCCTTAGGTTCACTCCTCTTCAGCTACAGTACAATGTGTTTGATCCCCATTTAACTTTGTGACTGTAAATGTAATCCTAATAAAAAGGTGTAACCAATTATTATTGAGGATGTATTTTTTCCTTGCATGTGATGAAATATGTCTTGACAGCATAAATTGTTGAATGAGCGTTAACCCAGTGGTTGTCAAACTTGACTACCAAGGAAGATCAGGACACAAATATATTTCTCATGAAAGAAACATACACTTCACAATCACATTTAAGGGGCCAGCCAAATGGGACTAACTTATTTTATAATAAAAAGGAATTATGTATATATATATTTTTTTATCATGATTAATCTAAAGTACTTTGACTTGGATCTAGACATACAGCTACATACACTGCAATGTATTTTTATATATGTTTCTGTGTAATTCAGGATATCCTGTCCTTAGCAGGTAACCTAAGCACATGTCTAAGGGGTGTCCCTCAATGGCTCACCAATGAAGTGTGGATACCATCTACTCACAAAGTACTGTTGCTGTGGCCTGGGTTCGAGTCCAGCCTGCGCCCCCCTACACACAGACACACACAGTCTTTCCCTTACATTTCCTGCATTAAACAAGAAATATTCTAAGAATATATATTTTTTAAGAATGTGGCTAAAACTATGGAAGTATTGTTCACATAATTTGTGTGACCTAAACGTACAGTGTGTATAATTCTGGGAATTCTTGAATGGCATCTAGTGTTTGGAATGAATTGTTGGAGAAAAAGACAAAAAAATAGCTATCTTCTTTGTGATGAAAGGAAAACAAAGTTGGGGTACAAAGTGGCCGTTTAAGAAATAACGTTGCGAGTGTTAACGTCGACAGACAGATGAATGGATAGATGAGTAATTAAATTCTCATCTCTCAGGGACCCATGAAAGAAGATCTCCTGTCAGACTTTTTTTTGCTTTCCCCCCTTCCGCCTTCCTTTGCTATTTTCCTTCTGCGCCTTCCCATGGAGAGTGACACGGCAGGGTCACGGAGGCTGAGTTCCGCAGTCACCTGGAATGCAGCCAGAGCCTTGGACCGGAGCCAGATCCAGTGAGGGGTGGGACTTAATGAGCCTGCCATTCAGGTGCCCTTAACCAGAACTCTCATGTCAACATGCAGTTTACTGTATAGACGTATTCACCCATGTACCAACATCTACTGCGTGCTATGATTGTTGAGGAGACTTAAAATTCATCCTAATTATTTCTGTCTGTCTTCAAAAGACAAAGATGAAGTAGGCTGGCGATATTTCACTAGGAGAAACAGAAGCAACAAAACCACATTTGTAGATTTGAGATCCCTGAATCGATTATTTAATGCACTATTACACAACACCAAAATGACCTGCTGTATGCATTTAAGTCTCCAGGGGTTCTCTATTGAAAACCACAGGCTGTCTTGGGGCCTTCCTGAGGTCAGCTTGAGTGATTGGGTTAGTGGGCAACTGTGGAACAGTTGGCCCAGTAGAGTAGGCCCATTGCCAAACTGTTTCATTGCCAACATTTAAATCTGGACAATGGATTTAAAAATTTTAACACTTAATATGCAGAATTTGCTGACTTTCAAATGATTGTTCATGCATTTTCTCAAGGTGACTAGGTTTGTGCAGTGATGCAACCACTCAATGAGCCAATGCGGTCAACTGAAACCTTTCTATGCCATCCCGTTAGAGAAGGGAAACTACAATCATGTTCTCAGTCATTGCAAGATGGAGTCCCAATGTGTGAATCGACTGGTAAAAGTTACAACCCATCACGGTGGCCTATTTGTCTTTTATGAAATGTATCAATTATGTCAGGGTCTAATAGTACAATAACCAAAGATACTAAAGAACCTGAATTAAATACATAGACCTAATCAAATGGGCATCTGGCCTAGTATTTAACTGTAGCCGGTGTTAATCGGTTAAACTCACTCCTCAGGTATGTAACAGGCCACCCGCGCCAGCAAATAGCTAGCTTTTTGTTGGCGTAGCTGGTAGTGGTCGCGCTTGGGATGTCAGAGGTGGCGGGTTCAATCCCAGTGAGGGGTGAACATCGGCCGAGTGTACCTCTGATGGAGCAAGGCCACGTCTGTTACATAACTATTTGGGTTGAATAAGGTTATATTCTTGTCTTGCAAGCATTGGCGTTGGCAAGCTGCCACCCCAACAAAAAAGACTTGCCACCCCAATCTCGCTATGCTAAAATATATTATTAGTACATTATAGTAGGCCTGCATTTTATTCAATCATTAAAATAATATTATTGTTATCATTAGAGCTACAACGCTTATTAATGGTGGTAATTCTTTCCCGCGCCTGCTCCATCCACACCACAAATACCTCCTGCCACCTCTTTGCCACCCCAGGTGAAAATGTCTACATCCGCCCCTGCTTGCACGAATCATTCTTTGAAATCCCAATGCGATCCCAATTTGACTGACATACATCCTTAATGGTTCTTGATGGAATTTGCCAACAGGAAATAGAGTGTTTTAACAGATGGTGGACCAAGACGATGTTCAGAAAAATGCGCATCTGGAACCAAGTATCTGTGACAACATCGTCCGACGTACCCACCTGCAGAATCAGTGGCTGGCACTGGGCGCCACAGGCGTCAACAGGTGAAAAAAACATAGGCCCTACTCCCCGGCTGCAGACTTCAAAAATAGAATTATGTCAATATACACCATAAATACATGCTCTTTCCTTCATTTGCGTGTAGTCCAATATTCGTTGGTACAGAGACAGATTTAAGAAAATACCTATAGCCTATGAATGAGTTCCCTAATGGTAAAGATATTTTCTAGACTATATGGCTCATAAGTCTTTGACCCCATTCCCACCATCTAGTCTATACGACAAATGTGCGCAGTTTGAGACCATGTGAGAATTGAAGAGCGGAGGTACGGCAAATTGTTGTTTTAAAACTGGGCGGTACTGTCTCTGCCCTACCATTCGACTGACGTGCCCAGATCGTGGCTTCGACACCTGATCCCCTCAAAGCACAAGGATTCTGCCAAAGTTTAAAGAACGAGATTGAGATGCAGGACTGTTGGATTTAGGCAAAAGTGGATGGCAATAACAGTAATAATTCTGGAGAAAAAGTACGTCGAGAATAGAGGATGACAGATTTATGAAAGGAGAGCTGACTTGGAGCTCCAGTTTTGTCCAAACTATATATATATTTTTAACAAGGTTACAGTTTGGATTCTTGAACGCAATGCATGATCGCCCCGGGAACAAAATATTGTCCAGCATAACCCATGCATAATGCCAAAGATTTTTAATACAAGAAATCAAGTTTTGCATCACCTTTGCATCTGCTCTGAAGTCTGAACTGTGAAATTAAAAGGACTCTAAGTAGCCTACGGAGTAACCGAAATGAAGTTAAAAGACTTAACACCCGGTTTCCAGAGGCGAGGGACTAGTTTAAGACTTCTACTATTGGTGTTCATTACCACTGTGATAGATTGGGTCGGCGGGATCCCGACGTGGAGGATAGAGGTATGTGTATTACTATAGCCAAATAAAATAGCATATAAGTGAAAATGTCATAACCACATAAACGTGTCCATTGCTTGTTGTCGGCTTTTGCAAAAAATCGTCTAGAAAGCTGTGGAGTAGCGGCTCTCACATGTGTGTGACAGATATTTGCAGCACAGAGGCAGATCGAGAGAGAATGTCAAAGGGGGTCAGGATGAGAACAGGGAGTTGTGTTGCATATGTAAAGAATCACCCTACTATGCAACGTAGTTTTTCTTCAAATCGATGATATGCCAACAATATAGTGGGTATTGGTTGCTAGAATAGAAAGGATTGAATTGTGGCATGGATTTTCTTAAATCTGGTGTTCAATGACGTCAACATCGGGTGCTTTTTTTCTTCCGTTCTCTTCACATTCTCATAGGGAGCAGATGTGATCTCTCAAAAGCCACTTATAGAGACCTTCACGTCTGTGCATCCTCTGTCAGGAGGGACAATGAGCCGGTCCAAACGCTATGCCATCAACCCTTTAGGCCACAAATGGGAGCACTTTAACATCACCTACAAGTAAGAGAATTAAAGAGTGGAGAGGGAACTTTGGCATCGATTCTGTTGTCATTCAGGAGTCTACAACAGTTGTGTGAATGCCAGGGATGCAAGAATGGTTGCCGAGTGCTTCCAGTGATATTGATGAAAGACATGAACGTGCTGATGGTGTGTATTTTCACAAAGCTAAGTTTGGATGGTGTTTGACTGGGTAAACACGTTTTTCTTTGTTCTTTAAGCTCCATCGTCTGTCATGTCCTGTGTATTTGTCAGAATCACCAAGTTCCCCAACACCCTGAACAAAGATGACACCCGTAAAGCAATCAGCATTGCATTCACCAAGTGGAGTGATGTGTCCCCTCTCTCTTTCAATGAAATCACAAACCCCAACAAGAGCGCTGACATCATTATTGGTAAGAAAGAACATCAGTAACAAAATCTAGGAAAGGGGGTTTCTGTCTTTTAAAGTCTGATGTTCCTTTTATGAAACATGCATGTGTGTGTGTGTGTGTTTGTCAGGCTTCTACACCTTTAACCACACAGACTGCTGGTGGTCTCCACTGCACCCATGCTTCGATGGACTGAATGGGGAGCTTGCCCATGCCTTCCTGCCACCCCGAGGAGAGATCCACTTTGACAACCACGAGTTCTGGATTCTGGGAAAGTCCCGCTTCAGCTGGAAACAAGGTGCAGTCCATCATGTCTGCAGAGGCTCTGCGTCCAGTCCCAATGAGTAGCTGATGAAGAGGATCCAGATGGCGAGGATGACAAAAAAGAATAGAAGGCTAACAGAGCCATCAACAGAGAATTTCATGTTGAAATATTGTACATGCCCTTCATACGTATTCACCTCCATAACCCCTGTAGTTGTTCATTTGTTTCCTTTTCTTGTATTCATCCTATTTGATTCCCCCCCCAGGTGTGTGGTTGAATGACCTGGTCCAGGTTGCAGCACATGAGATCGGCCATGCTCTTGGTTTGTGGCACTCCCGTGATCCCCAGGCCCTGATGCACCCCAACGCCACCTATACTGGCCAGAGGAACATTGCCCAGGATGACATCTGGGGTATCCAGCGGCTTTATGGTAACTCTGACAAACTATAATGTAGCAGGCTGGCTCGATAAGTCTTGTATAAAATGGAATTCAGTTTAAGCACTATCCATACATGTCTTTGTGCTCTGCCCAATGTGCATGTGCTGTGTTTCAGGATGCATGGACAAGAGGCGTGTGTGTGACCCATGGGCTCGTCTTGGCTTCTGTGAGAGGAGGAAAAGCTTCATGAAGAAACACTGTCCTCAACGTTGCGATCTCTGCTATGGTTAGGCTGACAATTGTTCTGTAAATCTAGGTCTGATGGTGTGTTTAACGAAACCAAAAACTATTCTTATGATTGTTTATCTTTCCATGTCACGTGGGAAATTGGTTGTGCATTTGCAAGAGGCATTGCCTGACAATGTTTGCAAAATGTATAACTATTTAAAACTATGTGCTATGTAGCCAATGTTTTGAGTTTAGCCAATCACCTCTTTGGCGGATAGCCTTGTTTTAGCTGTGGCTCGAGATACCGCAGACGGCGGCCTGTGTTCAGAAGGGTTTTATTACTTTTATTACTTGTATTATTGTTTTTATTGATTTTATGTAAAGCACTTTGACCTGCAATTCTTGTATGAAATGTGTTACATAAAGTCTTATTATTATTTTGTCCTCAGATAACCAGCCCCTTATTGGTGGAATGTAAGCCTGTGGGAGGCTGGGGCTGGGGTTTAATGGTTGTGGTATGTCACTCTCTTCCTACAGAACCCCTGGAGGCAGTTACCACACCAACTACACCTCCAGCCAATGTCAAGATCAAGATGGTTCCTCGTGGAAAGGTTGTGGGCTTTCGCTGTGGAACAAAGAATCCTCGATCACCTCCCAAAGTCAGGTGAGTGTTTAAAACTAAGGGACCCATTTCTGAGTTTAAGAAACTATTATTCAAGGTTTCTTAGTCCTTTTTAGTTTATTTGATTTAAAAGTATGCCTATAGAATATATTTTATTGATTTACTGTTTCCATCTTCTCTTTTCTGGGCCGATCTTGCTCCAGCTGGTACAAAGATGGAGAGCAACTACTCACTTCCATCCCTGGTTACATCATCATGAAAGACCGTGATCTCCGCATCGTAGCCAATGAGTTCAACGAGGGCATTTACACCTGTCGAGTCCATCGCAGTGGCAACATTGTTTCAGCCAACTCTTGGGCCATCCGTTTAAAACCAGAGCAGTCTTCCAACACTTGAGTTATGTGACAGTAACAGGATGAAGGAGGGGAAAAACTGAGTTGTGTTGCTGTAAATTGTAAATTGAGTAAAGTGATGATGAACCAACATACATGCCAACTGGGACTTTTCTCAAAGTTTCAACCTGTCTGCTGAAAGCACACATCCTGTCCACTATGGACCTCACAGAAATGTTGTGAAATTGGAATGGAGAGTGGATTGGATACCGGATTAACCTCATTCTCTTGGCATCACACCAAAGGGCTAATGTTATACACCCTTTAAATTGTCTAATGTAATCCCCATTTATGTTTTTGTTATGACACATCTCATTGTATAAGCCAACTGGTTTTAAATATTTCATTAAGTAACGTGTGAGTAAAGAAAGAAAAAATGTGGTATTTCCAGGTCTTTTGTTAGTCATGAGTAAATAATTGTTAGTACAATTTATGAAGATTGAAATAATTGAAGACATAATGCAGCTAACCTTCTGTATATTTTATTACAAAGTTTTATACCATGTTAGTTTGTTTTGTATGGATTTGAGAAAAATTAGCAAATATTCTCCAAGGTTATTTGGTGGTAGGAAGAACTGTACATTTTCACGTGTTTGCAACGCAATACAAAATTAAGCCTTTGAGTGCTATTCAAGTATTTTTACTTCAAACTGAAGCACATTTTTCCTCATCTTGTTCCAAGAGATGAAAGATAAACTCTCTGAACAGATCATACAATATATCAAATAACTGTTATACCCAGGGAACTATTAAAACAAAAAAACACAATAGTTGCATAAAGAGTGCCATTATTCTTTGGAGGTGGCCAGTAGATGCATACACTTTATTGAAACTGACAGACAAAACATCAAAAATAAACCACAGGCACAAAAAATGCCTGGAACTGGAAGCATAATTCAGTATTTACTACAATAACTTAAAGCTTTCCATTGTGTGAACAGATCCTCAATGTTGACAATCTATAATATCATGGGTTAAATTGGAGGTTAACATGTGCATTTTAAACAGAGACACATGGTCACTTTATACTGCAAACATTTATTTGGGCACTGGAGAATCCTCTAACAAGCTGTCTGGGACAATTAGTAACACAATGCAGCTGTGAGCTAAGGTGGTGCATAATAATCTAACACTGTTCTATGGCTTACCCTGTTACCTGATCAAGCAAAGTTGAAAGTTTCACATATTTCAACAAATTGTAGAACTGAAAATAAATTAAAACAGATTCTTTGAATAAGACAAATCACATTGCAATCAGGTGATCAAACAACTACAAACCTAACTAAAAAGGTCCTAACGAAATCCTTTTGGTCATAGTTTCTATCTTGAGGAAGTACTGGAGAAAAGAGAGAATGTAGACTTATGGGGGAGAAGTAGCCGATGAAATCTTTTAGACTGCTCACTGATAAACTAAGTTTGTGTCTCCTGCCTGAGAGCAGAGGCATTCCATTGCTGCATGTAGGGGGATGTGCCCCCCCCCGCCCCTCCTTGTCTAGCCCAACTAATAAAAAAAATGTGTTGGAGGGAAGTCTTTGTTTGGGGATAAAGAAGCAGACAGCCGTTATGAGGCTGGGTTGGTTTTACACAGCCAAACATTCTGGAGGCACGGAGCTGTATGGTCTCCTAAGCTGGAGAGCATGCATGCGTCTTAGAATGTCAGCTACTTTTTATATATTATATCTTCAGTCAAAATATTTTGTGTTTTTAAACAGTTATAACGCCCCAGTCCAGTTCACAGAATGATAAAACATTATAAACTTGAACAAATTCTCTATGAAATTTCAGGTGGTCAACAACATAATTTTGAAATGGGTCAACCAAAGTTGACAGTGAATGCCACATTGACATGGAATAAAATACGATTAAAGTCTCAGTACATGTCAAGACTTGACCGAAACAGAGATAAAGGGAGGAAAGGAGGGTTTAGGAATGTCTTCTAATCGCCATTGTCATCTTCATCCTCGCTGATGCTGTATGATGCGTGGTGATTTGGTGGCGAGGACGGAGGGGAGGTCTTGGAGAAGAAAGGCAGTCGGAAGGTAGGCGAAGGGGATCGCTCGCGTGTCGGGCTGCTGTTGGGGCTCTGTTTGGGACTGATGGCCTGCAGCATCCGCCCCTTACCCTCCTTCAGCATGTGTTTCTAAAGGGAGCAAGAACAAACCAAAAAAAGTGACAAAGCCAGGAGAATCATTAGTTACCTCATTGACATATTCCTAGCAATAAAGGAACTTCACCAATCTAGGTGTAGCTTTAGAGTTTGAGAGAAACAAGGGTCTACTTCCTGTTATCTACTTCCAAAAAATAGGCTCATGAACAACCCTCTAAAACTTGCAAGATGCTCACCAGTGCCCCTTCTGGACCGAACATCTGCAGGAAGTTGCCAATAAACTCCCGGGATTTCTCCTCCCACTTCTGAATCAGGTCAATGCTCTTCTCTTCCACTTTCTGCACAAATTCTTTGGAGCGCTCCTCCACATCTCGAACCTTCTTCTTCACCTTGTCCACCCTCTCTTGAAGATGGTACTTCTTCTCCTGCCGAATATTGTGTTAATACTGTATTTATACCACAAGTTCAGCTGTTATTATGCATATCTAAAGGATTGTCTTCTATACAAAATGGTGAAAGAACTCACATTGATGAAGCTAACATTGAGCTCTTTGGCAGTGTAGCCTCTCTGCAGGTTTCGGCGCACGTAAACGTCATAATCACGAACTATGCGTGTGATTAAATCGGATGTGGAGATACCCTCTGTACGTTGTGTGGGTGCAAACATGCCTGGAAGAAAGGGGAGATGTCAGATGTCCATTCAGCACTTCTAATATAACCCACATAATAAGCTACTGGATCACATCTACCGGCTGCCTTTATGTGCTGGTACACATCATCACTCCCGGCTGAGGAGTAGGGAATATCATCATGAGCAACAAAGTCAATCTGTAAGAGGAAAAAAGGGCATAATATTACAAGTAATAAAGTTAGTAATAAAAGTTCTAAATTGAGTTACACATGCAAACTAGGCTGTATCGGGCAGCTGCATCCCTGTTAGCTTAGACGTGCACTGTTCCAACTCACCCGATGCTCAGCTAGGAATTCGGGTGTAAGCGTCCACGGTGCGTTACGCACAATTTCATCGACATAGCGACAGTGACTGACTGCATCATAGCGTTCGTCTTCGTTCATTACTGTAAAACCCTTCAGGTTGTGTGTGAGATCATCACTGCACACTGAGAGTGAGAGTGAGAGTGAGAGAGAGAAGCAGCAGACCTAATGGCTTGTCACAAACACACAAACAATAGAGTTAACTACCAAATGTAAGATGTGATGTCATAGCAAAATGTTGTTGATCTTGTGAAACAGACTGTTCCTTGGCATTAGCCACTGTAAAACTGCCAGAAGTGTCACTGGTCCTTGGTTGTCTGCTACACACAAAATAATCTCCAAAATGTATCAATGTAAAATGTAAACAATGCATACAAGGCTACACAAACAATGTAAGTCTAACCTCCAACGATGAGGTGGGTATTAGGAAAGAGTCCCTTGGCTTGCATTAACGCTCGAGCATGACCTGAGTGGAACATGTCAAAGATCCCATCTGCATACACCCGTACTGGACGATCTTCTAACAGGGACAACAAGGGACAGCAACGTGTGAACAAGAGAAAGGGAGACAGGCGGCTTTAGCACAGTTTTTGTGTAGAAGAAAAGCTGAAACAGAGACTTACGCGGAGTGCCTTGGCGTGCCTCGTCCATGCTAACGCGCTTGTAAGGTGTGGTGGCAGGCTCAAGTTGGTCAGCAAACGGGGCAGGATCTGTCAGACCCTGAAAAACACAAATGCACACTATAAGATGGTAAATATATTGTTATTTTATCTTCATCTATTACTCTTTATGTGTCTCTTATCTCCATCAGCATTGCACTCACCACAGTGCGCGAGACCTTGACAGGTGGCTCCCCCTCCCCTTTCTCTCCACAGTACCCATCCCTCCTTCTTTTTCGGTTGGGTAGCCGATTCGAGCTGTGAGACTCCATTGAAGCACTTCGAAGAAAATATATAACTACTTAATTAAATGTAGGTCTATTTGAGCTTATAATAATTCTGATCTGAAGACTCAGGATTTGTTACAATGGTATCACTATTGGTGTGTTGGACTTGAACTCCTACGTTGGAGATATCACTTTTGAGAGAACAATGTTTTGCTATTTTGTATTATCTAGTAATAAATGTGCACAGCAAGCTACACCGATAACAACTGGCGTTAGGAATCAGTCACTAACCAATTAAAATCATTGAAGTTGTAAGCTACTGACTGTAGCCTATATGTATATCTACATTAGTTAGCATCTACTGTAGCCAGCCAGCTACGTTATAAACTACGTCGCCCGCTAGCTTGTAGTGAATGGAAATCAGGAGAGATCACGTAGTTATCAAACTATTGCATTGATAAATTAGCTAACTTTCTAGCAAGTAGGCTACCGTTACGCTAGCATTGACACTGGCAGGTACTAGCGGCAGGTACCTGCGGTTGGTTGTTGCTAGCTAGCTAACTTGACTAGCTAAAAACGAGTATAGCTACCTGGGTGTTGGTTACTTGTAAGTGCACTATACGTTAGCTAATTGCTTGAAGCTTGTATAGTACTCTTTTGATTGATAGCGTTTCCATCAAAGTCAGCAGGGCTGTAATCCTTAGATTTGGTTGATTTATTCTGACAAAGACGCCATATAGCAGGGAGTTGACAGGTTGTTTTTACTCTGGTCTGTAGAGCTAACAAACTCAAAGTCTGACAAATGGGCGTTCTAGATCCAACTAATACAGGGCTAGGAGCTTTGAGGTTGGATACATTCATATTAGAATTTGTAATTTTATCTAAAGAACTCAGGTTGCATCTTGAAATATATACAATGTATCATAATGTAAATCAACCAGGTTTTACTTGTATCTCGGAGATCTAATTACAAGTCTGATTCACCGTCCTCTAACAACATTGGATCTAGAAACGATATGGAGCAGTCCAAATAAGGACCTATGCTGCCACCCAGTGCCAGTGGGTCAAACCAGTTTTGTAAAACATTAAGAAAGCTGGATATTTCTCAAACCCTCCAAATACAACGTAAACTTTTTAAAATGTCCGTTTTTCTTTTATTGTTATTAATATATATATATTGAAGGACAGAAATATTTGATTTCACAGGTGTATGCCACACATAGTGCAGCAAGACATTGCATTACCTTCAAATCTTCTGATTCAAAAGATTCCTTCTGTTGTCCAAATTGAAATACAGACAAGGCATGCATTCACTATTATATCAAGGCTCTATAACTCTAGATATTTGCTTTTTACAGCCATGCATATAGTTTTGGGTTAGGGAATGAAAAAAGTATGGGTCCTTTGTTTTGGAATATAGACCTTAAATTTGATGTTGGCACATCAATGGACAACAATTGCCATTGCACACATACATATCTCCATACAATATCACCATAGGCATCTTATGAAGATTCTACAATAAAAAAACACATTCTTGATCACTTCAAAGGTCCTAATATCTTCAGGTCAATCATGATGTTCATTTATGGAATGCATATGGTATTAACAACATGGCTGTCTCTCATTTACAGAAGGTGCATATTTATCCAGTTTTGGTAGTGCCAAAGAAAAGGAAGACGGGGAATGGACAGATGATGGCTGTTTCTCCTTTATCTTGTGAGGGACAATAAAGCCCTGCATGTGTAGTTGGAATTTGGACAATGGTTGTCGTCTTGACTTTACATGCCCATACGGATGCTTTGAATGATCTGGAAAATGGCTGAAACAAACACAGAGCAAGTAATGTGAGTGTGAGCAGTGTGATTCCACGAACACCAGATCACTAAAGGTCAAAAACAGGAGGGTAAATCAATTCAAGTCTTTTCCACTTTGCACCAGGTACAAGCAATATTTGGTGTCTCAGAATAATTAATTCGATGGGAATCATGAATAAATACACAATCTTTTGAGGGGAAAATATATACTGTCTTGATACAGAGGGGGCAAAGATCAAACTTTTGTGAATGGCAAACAAAGTGGATTGCAGGGAACTTTGTCCTTCGACAGCACATAGATAGTAGGATGTCCCGGCATATCGCTACAATTAGGCTACATGATGTAGCCTGTCAATAAAATATTTATTCTCTAAACAATTAGTATGACTTTGGCGATACAGATACACGATGCAGAAGAAAGGCGAATCATAGGCTATATAGATGTTATGAGTAGATGTACCTGATCCGCAGACAACAAAAATGAACAAGGCAAGAAGCCATGGTCCCACTGCCACTTTGTCGTCCCCAGCATTTCTCTGCAGAAAGATGTACATGAATAAAAAAATAAAAAAATAACTCTGAAGAACAAAAAAAATCTGCCTCTGGAAGATTACACAGCTTTTTATTTTTATGAAATCTAAAAAGTTAGAGTTAGAATCGGCCTATATCTTGACAGTTATAGGCTATAGTTGTGGCGTCTCTTTCAATGAATAGCCTAATCGATAATACAATGGGGATGCAAACTTACCGATGACTTGGCGACATTACCTCTCTGTGTAATGTTTTTGCTGTGCTTCTCGTTTGCCATTCGTATTTTCTGTTTTGCTACCATGTTTTCAGCTTGTATAGCTATCGCAGATGAAGATCTCTCGGTGCTCCTTGTGTCTTGCAACTAGTTAGTAGTGACTGTCTATTTTTCCTAACTTGTCTACGTACACATTAATTAGACCCCACCCACAAATGATTCCGTGGTCGTGTCACAAACAGGGACGTCCAAAAAAATAATATATATTTTAACTCAACTCATTTCCACAATGAATCGTATTTGTACACGGAACATTGCTCATACCGCAGATTATGGTGCACAACATTAAACAAATTCTGTGTATATTTTATGATGATGTGGCACTGACTCGCCCTTATAGATTTTACGTATTTCCGTCGGGCGGATGGTTTATCCGGTGTGGTGCCAAAAGAAAATTTAAATTGAATATGAGCCACATACTCAACACAGCTTTGTAATGACGCTCGAAGCTACACTGTTTCACAGAACAATCCCGACTCAATCTAATCAAATTTTTATCGGTGGCTATTGCCTCTGTAATAAGTGAAATTAACAGCAAAAAGTAGTGTAGTGTATTATGTCAAGTTAAATCTTTATATAGAGTTCTGATATTTAATAGCACATATATTATGTTTTTTATTTTTTTTTATTGTAGAATTTGTAAGGCAATTTATCAGCATGCTCCCAGAAGAGGGCAGTATTGAAACAGTACTTCTACGATAGTCCATAACTTCTTGCTAAGCATATGCCCATTGATGAACTCAGCGAACCGAACAACTTTAAAATTCTAATATTACAACCCTATTCAATAATAATGACTGTTTAAATGATGAAAGCACAGCGTTGATGAGAGACTGCATGTTTCCCTCAACCTCACATCTGATGGCACAACACCTGCTCTCCTCACAACACTGCGTTTCCCTTACACTTACGCCTGAACAATCCCTCCCCTAAACGAGTTTGTATTTTAGTAAAGAATATCAAAACAGTATCTTACATCAACAGAGCGGACTACATCAACACTTCCCAACAGCAAGCTGTTTATAAAATTCCTCTATGCACATATAGGGACGCACAGCAGCAGAAAAGTAAACATTGGACTGTGAAGGGTTCGCGCCAGCTTCGACTTGTTAAAGCAGGTAGGCTCTTCTCACTCAAACAGGTTCTGCAGGTAGGCCCAGCTGACGTTTCACCACACCAGCAACACCCACTTTGGTGATGGTGGGTGTGACTTCACAGCACTTCCTAACTTGTTGTGCCTTTCGAGACAATCCCCCAACGCCAAATCCACGGAGACGGGTGGGAGACGGAAGGACCGCAGTGAACTTGGGAGGCTTATTGAGTGTTCAACTCATCCCAATGTTGTAGAACTATTTTTACGGACAGCAAAACCAATATGCTCATTCAGGAATTGTAAGTATTTGTAATTATTTAAAACCTGTTGTGAATGTAATAATGATTATTAGTTTTATTGAATGATGTCAATTACTTTGAGAAAGAAATGCTGTCATCGTTTACACCATTTTGCGTTCAAGAATGAAACCTTCTCTTTTGAATGAAGCTTAAGAACATAACTTAACTAAACCACATAACTGAATGGGCGTTGTCACAAATCTAGACACACCTGCATGTCTAAGTGTAGACTAATATCGCTTAAGCCTACATGTAGGCTAGGCTAGTTGAGAGATAAAGTTGAAAGATCGATTGAATGAATGAACAGTCAACAACACATAGACCAGAGGTTCAAACGGCCATGGGAATGATAGATTTAAGGAAAATTGATTATAATATGCTGTCATGTGCTCATCACTCGTGAAGACATGAAGTCACCTGCTTTAAGTACAAAGTACACGAATAAACACTGACCAATTTTTAAAGAATGTCTACCCCATTCATATACCCTGACGATTTCTGATCTTACACTATATAAGTCAACAATTTACTCAATAAAGTGTAGAGTGAACAGTGTATCAAGTCAAGTGAAAATAGTTGTTAATTTACAAAAGCCAACAATTTAAGCATCAGTATGACTGAGAGTTTTCCTAGCATGCAGTCTACCGGGCTTGCTGTTCCACCTGTTGGCCCATCTTTGCGAGGCTCCCATTACACTCTGATCTGTTATAATGAAATATTCAGACACTGTTCAACTTGGCACAAATGCCTATGAATTGCCTATTGTATAGTGTCATAAGAAACACACGCACGCACGCCCCCCCCCCCCTCCCCACACACACACAGACACACACACACAATGATTCAAATTGCCCCCTGACAGAAACAGTCTTCTGTGGTTCTCTAGGCCCCTTACAATTAGTAAGCTTGCTTTAAGCCACAGCAGTGTGTACTGTGTGTTTGTTTGTTTGATTGTGTTTTTGCGATGAGGCTATAAACATGTGTTATCTGCTTCTTCTAGCCGAGTCGTCCTTCCTATATCAGTGGAAGAGGTGAGTGTTTGACCTAGCTAGCAGTGTGTAATATATTTGTGTCATAACCTCCTCCATTCCAACCGCGACCACAGTTACCCCTCTGTGATACGTCAGGGGTAGTTATGAGCCCAGCTTCTTTACAGCAGGCCCAGAACACTGTTTCTGGAAGAACCAGCTGGACATATAGTTTGAAGCCCATTGTACTCCCAGACATTAGTTTTGTATTTCCTACAACTTGTTTTCATCTTGTAGTTCCGGTTTCAGATGAGACTCTGTTTGTCCATCGCTCTGTTTTCAAAATTATACTTATCTGACTCCTTCCCTGATTTTACCGATAGTACTGTATCTCTTCTAAATCACATCTTGGCCTCGATCCCCTTTGTTGAAATGTAATGAATACACGAGATGTATGTACTTTAAATTAAATGGTCCTACCTGCAGACCTGGCTTGTGCCCTATGTGCCATGTATTCCTCTCAATCACAATAAGAGAACCCACTGGTTTTACATGTATAGTCACATTCCAAACCTTCAACGTGTATCTACATACGGTACACAGCCACCTAAATAAAGCCAATGACGCTCCTCTCAAAAAGGATGGGTCTGCTGGAGAGAACTAGGATGGTTCTTTTTTCTGCCTCAATTACCGTGTCTCACCAATGACTACTCAATGTATAACTATGAGCCATGCTAAGGATGAGATGACACTGACAGCACATGACAGTTTCAAAGTTGCCTCTGTCTTTACACTCAGTCTGTTTCTCTCTCTGTTTGACAGACTTTCTGTCTGGTTATCTGACTGTCCCTCTTTCCGTCTCTGTCTAACTTCATACCTGCTGACTTTGCCAACACTCCTAGATTTTGCAGACTCAGGGTCTGTCCTAGAAACTGGAGGAAACAAGTAAGGGAAGTCACGTATAGTCCACCAGAGGAGTTTGAGAAGCAGTGTACAGTGGCCTTCAGAGTTTAAATGGAAAACTTAAATAGAAATGCTAAATAATCAACTCTTTCATGATTCACTGTTACACTGAAGCAACATATTTCCCTTTCGGCCTGAATGAACAAAGCAATTCTCTGAAGATTTCTTTGCTGGTGGTGCAATAACAGAATTAGGCAATCATTTGGACTGGGTTTACATTTTTATAATGTTTTTCTTCATTTTTTGGACAGTTTGCATGTTTCTTATAATATCTCTAATTGCCTCCTCCTTTCCTTTCCACACTCAGTACCAGGTGGGTCAGCTCTATTCTGTGGCTGAGGCCAGTAAGAAAGAAACAGGAGGAGGAGAAGGGGTGGAGGTACTCGTCAATGAGCCCTACGAGAAGGATGGAGAGAAAGGCCAGTACACCCACAAGATCTACCATCTGCAGAGGTAGGACGGGACTGCAATCCTGGTAATGTTCGTGTCTGTAAAAGTGAAGAATCCACCTAAACAAGTAATTCCTAACTGCTCTATGGAATTATCATTTTACGCAACTCATACAGTCATTACACTTTGGTCTTTCTGCTCGCTCAACAGAAAACATTGAACCTAACAAACTAATTCCTGACTATTCTACAATTATTATATTACCCTAATCATAAAATCTTTCATATCTCTCAACAGTAAAGTGCCAAAGTTTGTACGCTTGCTTGCTCCCTCATCTGCTCTCAACATCCATGAGAAGGCCTGGAACGCATACCCGTACTGTCGAACAAGTGCGTCCTCCAACACACACACACACACACACATACACACAGTCACACACACATTTAATCATTTACTGACATTCAGTGTACATGCATATATATAGACTTTGTTTTATAGATCTATCAATATTCCAGGATGGCCGTTATCTTGTTGTTTATTAAGTATAATCCTAAACATTTTGTATCTTCTCTTTTTCTCTTCCATGTCCACCTTTCCTTCCGCTCTAGTCCTTACAGTAAGTACTGTTAATTGTTTTATTGTTTACTAGGTCAATTTTGTTTACTACTTTCCTCTAATCCATGTGTATTACTACTGTGATGCATAGATACAAACAAAGAAAAACAGGGAAACTTAAACAAAAGACAGCAAAAACTTGGTCATAAAATAAAAGTAAGTACTGTAACGTTATGGCTATTATACATCCACAGGACAGATCCTGTTTCTTGTTGAGTGTCATTGCCCACTCCAGTAGTCACAGTTGTCATGTGGTTGTGTTCAAGTTCCATGTAGGACTCTCCAGTGCAGTAGGTAGCATATGTACACATCACGGTCACCACACACACACACATGAACCCAACGACACAAATGCACACACTCAGTATGGCCAGCATGATGAAAGACGAGAAGGTAACCTTGCCTTTCAGAAAGGAGAGACGCTGATAGGGTTGACTTTACACAGTGGCACACATCTCAAGTGTGTGGGAAACTGTGCATGTGTGTGTGTGTGTGCTTGAGTGGCGTGTGTATGTGTGTCCTTTTGAATCCCAAGGGGCTGTTATTACACTGTCTCTTAGCTGATGAACTGTAACCAGGGTCCTGACAATGTCATGTAATCTTGTTAAACAGTTTCTATGTGTGTTGACATTCCTGTTTTCTTCCGTCCTCCTTCTTCATTTTTCTGCAGAATGAATTCATGAAGGACAATTTCATGATTAAGATTGAGACGTGGCACAAGCCTGACATGGGAGAGCAGGATAATGTGAGTAATCTGTTAATGCATTTAATACAGTGTAGCTAAGCCACTCGTTTAAAATACACTAGCTTTTAAACTGGAGATTGCTTGGGAGACCTTGGATCAAATCCAATTCAGTGAATCACTGTCGTCATTTCCTCTTTGGCTCTGAATTGGTGTGTGACAGTGTTCCTAGCTCTTCTGATATCATCTCAAAGTGTTCTTGTTGATATTTCTGTATTGTGAAGGTGCATGGACTAGATGCAGACATATGGAAGAATGTGGAGGTGATTCATATAGACATTGCTGACAAAAGCCAGGTGGAGACCAAGGTAAGAGCAGTAATGTGCTCTTTGTTTGTATCTGTTAATAAACCTGCTCTTGTCAGATATTAATTAGTACCTGTAGACTGATCTTAATTCTAATTATTAACTATCTTGTGTTCACAGGACTACAAGCCAGATGAAGACCCTGCCACATTCAAGTCAGTCAAGACAGGCAGGGGTCCTCTGGGGCCTAACTGGAAGGTATTGCATTTCCCATAATTCTCCCCTGCCATTCCCTTCGCAAAGTGACATGCTCAGACCGGAGAAACAACCATTTCATGTATTTTTGTCCCTTCAGGAATCTGAAGGCTATTAACTTGTCATTCTGTTTGTCTGTAGAAAGAGCTGTCTAGCAACACTAGCTGCCCCCACATGTGTGCCTACAAGCTGGTCACAGTCAAGTTCAAGTGGTTTGGTCTACAGAACAGGATTGAAAGCTTGATTCAGAGGGTACGGCAAGAAATGTATGCAGTGATGCATAGAATACTTATTAATACATATTTTTATTGTGGCTTAGAATAGCCTAAACTAGAATAGCAAACATAATGTACTGTAGCGTATGTTAGTTATGTTTTTATGATTTTATGACTTTTATGACACCAGTGTTGTTCTTCTTAATGAATGCCCCTCCCATAGGAAGATTGAGGTGCAGTGCAACTGTGGGGTGGCAAAGTCCACGATGACACTAGTGTGACCATTCAGTGGTTACATGAAAACCTCCCTGCCTATGAGGAAGAAGGCTGCACAGAAGTGTCTTGAATAACATGACTCATTACATTCCTGTGACCTCCCTGACTGAGTTTATAAACTCTAGGCGCCAAGTAGTGTTTACTGTCCTTCAGTGTTTAGATCAGGGATAGAAATTGCACTACTGTAGGGTTCTATTGCCTGGACTTGATATTTCCTCGTTGGTTAACTTCTGCTTCATATGATTTTCAGCAAGAGAAGCGGTTGTTTACAAACTTCCACAGAGAGCTGTTTTGCTGGATAGATAAATGGATCGAGCTGACCATGGATGATATTCGACGGATGGAGGAGGACACCCAGAAAGAGCTAGATGAGGTACTGTACACAATAGTTGTGTATTCCATCTTACAGTTCTGTCACGATAATAGATGTTAGCTATAACATTGCTCTGTTAAGGCAAATAATGGCTGAAAGATTTCATGAATACTGAAGTGTGCATGTGTGTTTCAGATGAGGGTGAAAGACCCAATCAAAGGCATGGCTGTAGCGGAGGAGTGAATCTACTGGGAAAGCAACAAGGCCCGAACATTTAGCTGAATCCCCAATTCAACCTCCACTCACTCAACACAATGCTGTTGATCCAGTGGTGTACAATTGGTACAAACTCCTTCTGGCCGATAAGCTGACACGATTTCACCATGTCACTAACATGTCACACACATTTATTTTTTAAATTTGGGAATCATTTTGTTTTGGAGTTATGTGTTGTTATGATTAGTATTGTTGTATTTTCTGCAATTCACCATATGTTTACACAACCAAAGTTGTTAGCGATGTTGACTAACTTCTGCTCTCTTAGATATTTTGCATTTGTCACTCTCCTCTCTTTATTATTCACATGGTTATGGAGCATTGTCCTCAGTGATGGTAGCTAAATGCCCGCTAGCTAAGTGCCACTGTAAGTGACATAGACATAATTAAATGCTCTATCACAGTCTGAAATACAATCTTTTAATTACAAGCCTTTTTCTGCTATTCTGGTACATGTGCTAATGCTATATGATTTGGGATGTGGGGATAAAGCAAGTAAGTTATGTACAAAATAGGAAACATATCCTTAAAAGTCTGTGTTTACTCACAGGTTGGCCTGTTTTGTTTAATTCATTTTCTGTGTTTTACTGAGCTACAGTGCAATGACTTTGACAAGAAAATGTTATTATTCAATTAAAAAAACAATGTTTATACAATTAACCTCTTGTGATTTGTCTGTCTTGGTTTAGTTTTACTGTTTCACCACACTCCAAAGGAAGGGTTTAAAAGACCAACTAAAGTAGGCTAAATCTGTTCAAACCATGCAATACAAAACCATGCATTAATGCAAGCCGCCTCACTTTTTCAGAATTGAGTTTATAAGTGATATTGTGTGACCCTATTAGGGTCAGAGGGAGAGCTCGTTTGCAGATCATGTTGAGATCTCAACATGCAAATGGTTTTCAGAAATAAAAGCATTTCTCCATACATTACCAGGAGGGCGCTATCGCTCAACAGGATGACACATTACCCCTGAAGAAGAGAGGAGGTAAACAAAATATAAAAGCAGACCATTTGTTATTGTAGTAGAAAACATCTCTGGTTTGGTCCGCATGCAAGTCAAACAGGGGAATTAACACTCATCTGAAGTGCGGTAATACACACCATTATGTCGTAATTTTGTCGCTAGTTAACTTGATATTACCTTACCACTAGATAATTAACAATATAGTAATAGCTAGAGCTAGCTATTTTAGTTTAGCTGCTCTGTGAGCGCAAACTTCACTACAGGAACCCAGCAGGAAATGCTAATTTACGTTAGTGTAACTTGAAGTTGTCCAAAAAGGGAGTTGGATGTGTCAAGCTCACACCGTACAAGGTTCCTGTTGCTAACATAAGCTGGCTTAAGCAAATCTAGTTAATTATTTCTCAGAACTTTTCATTCTAACTCCATTGTGGGTGGGTGATTTTGCAGCTGGTAAGAAGATGGAAAGTAATGGCCAGTCCAACGTCCAGAGAACAGTCAACCCGGGGAAGGACTGCTGTCTGGACTCCTTCAGGTTAGACTGCCCACGTAATGTTCATCAATTGCATTTGCCAGTCAAGTCTACAAGACAACCTGTGGTTAAACTTGAAGGTTAAGCAACTACTGCATAGAGTGGGACTATGCAGTAGTCGTAGTAAGTTGTCTGTAATTGTACTAAATCTTATTGGAAGACCAGTGTATAAACTAAAATATCAGAAAAACACGTTAAGTTCTATTTTTCAGTCTGGTTGCCTATAATACAAAGCTTAGGGCTTAACAATACTGGAATGATGGTGATTAAGTTGCCCAACACATTCCTATTCTTATTAGCGAATGCGTGGGAACTCTTTCTTCCCCAGAGGAAAGTTTAGCCTACATCTTTATCATGCAACAACCACCCCTTAGATCCCTGTCTACCGAGTGAGAGAGTTAAAGTTAATGGGATTGTTGTGGCATTCCGAGTTTTTTCTCCTCGGATTTCTTAATGTTGAAATAAAGTTGAGTAAAGTGATTACAGGTTCATCGGGCTGTTTCCTAATAAAAGGGTTCATACGTTATTTGCACTGTTCTCACGTGGACCCTCTCAGAGACAGATTACACATAACCCCATTTAGCCCACCCAAGGTCCTCCTCCAAAACCCTGACTGGGACTCACCTTTCCTCACTCCACCTTCAGCCACTGGGACTGGACATGACCAGGAGTCCACTAGAATCTATTTATGTCTCAGAAATCAAGTTGTCATATACTTAACTCCTGTAACTTCCAAAAGGTGTATATTACTGAGTATATATGATTTTAATTGAGGATTAAACTGCAAAAGAAGAATCAATTCTTATTTATAAGAAGCTAGCTTCTGTACACTTCACTATTGGAGAACCAAAAATAAGGAACGCTGCCCATCTGGACCCAGTAGTGAATCTTCCCAGTTATTTAGTGAAGCTCCCGTAGCTTGAGCCACAATGGATGAGATCCGGCATCTGTTTGGTACCATGGGGCGTGTTCGTTCTGACAGCATGGCCAGCTTTGACACTCAATCCACGGGCAGCCGCCTGCTGCTGCGCCAGCGCCTTACCCAGCTGATGACTTGCGTGGACGACCTGGACCCCAGCGACAAGCTACACGATCAGGTGGCCCGAACCTTGGACAATGCCTTTTTCATCTGCGGGAAGAAGGCTGGTCGCATCAAGAGAGACTCTTTCAGGTGGAGATCGAGTGAATAGGTCTCTCCTGATGACCCAGTTTTACTCCATTCTCTTTTGATCTGCTTCTGTCATTCTGTTTGTGCTTCCTCCTGATTGTTTTTGTGTGAGCTGGTGACCTTATTCTGTCAATTGAGAAACACAAGACTGATTTTCACAGACTCATCTGCACAAATTTAGCCATCATATCAGCTGATGTCTATCTGTATTAGAAATAGACAAGGCTTGGGGTATTGAGTCAAGGGAGAGGATCAGAGTCTTGTTTGTGTTTGCTAATGATTCTGGATTTGATTGTAATAACTCAAATGTCTCATTTTGTCATTCAAGTTTAGAGGCATTGATGGTGGTCATGGTTGTTCTGTACCAGACAAAGAAGTGATTCAGTTTTTCCATGGAAAAATTACATGAATAAGGCTGTTAAATGTTTTTTCTGTTTGATTGTAAAGTTTGCCTTCGACAGTTCCATGTGACTCATCAAAGTTTAGCATCTCACTATTCCTCTTTGTCATCTTTCCTCTAGACTGCATATGGTCACGTGGAATGTTGCCTCTGCTGACCCTCCTGATGATGTCACCTCCCTGCTTCACCTTAACTCCCCCAAGACCCCAGACCTCTATGTCATTGGGTAGGAAGACACCTCCACCATCTCTGTGATTGGCTAGGCAGATACCAGATCTTTTCGTGATTAGATAGGTAGACGCTAGAACGATCTCATTACGTGTGTTCGACTTCATGCACCGCCGGCGGCACCGACACTTGAATAGCCTGAATGCTGTTTGACCTATGAACATAGCATGGCTTGGTGTCTTAGCGTGTGTTTCCTGTCCCAGTCTCCAGGAGGTATACGCTGCTCCTCACAGGTTCGTCTCAGACTTGGCGTTTGACGACTCCTGGAGCCACCTGTTTATGTCTACCTTAGGAGGACGAGGCTATATGAAGGTATAGGAGAATTGACCCTGGGCCCGGTCACATGACCTAGTTCATCTCCACTCGTGTGTCGCTAGTGGACAGGAGAGTGATGGAAAAGACAGTGGCGTGTGGTTTAACTTGAACACTTACCTGTGTGATTGTGTGTGTTTGGGTTGCAGGTGTCGTCCATTAGAATGCAGGGCCTCTTATTGCTGTTCTTTTCTAAGGTGATTCACATTCCCTTCATTAAAGACGTCCAGGCTACATACACACGCACCGGAATCTTTGGCTACTGGGTAAGACACACACATATACTGTACACACACACATACACTTATATGTACAATGCATGTGACAAAAATCTGGTTTGCTATTAGAAAATAGGCATTGCTCATTAGATATGAGATACCTGGGTTCAATCATTTAAATAAGGGTATAGATTGATCATTTCAGTTTGACACAGCACCCTTCATTGACCCGGACTACACTTCCAATACCACCCTCAATCTCACAGGGGAACAAAGGGGGCGTGTCCATCCGCCTGTCCTTCTATGGTCACATGATCTGCTTCCTGAACTGCCACTTGGCCGCTCATATGCAGTATGCCACGGAACGCGTTGACGAGTTTGAGTACATTCTGGACAGACAGACTTTCCACGCCACGAAGACACCTTGCATCCTCGATCACAAGTCAGTACAACGCAATTAAGAACAAAGGGAAGTTGCTGTGTTGCATAATGATTACATGGTTCTCTGTAGACACTCCTACTGTTTCAGGAAGGTGAACTGAGGATATTAAGATGTCCGTGTTGCAATCTCTCTCTCTCTCTCACTCACTCTCTCACTCACTCACTCACTCACTCACTCACTCACTCACTCACTCACACTCACTCCGTCTCTCTCTCTCTCTCTCTCATGTTTTTCTCCTCTTTCCCTCATCTTTCTACCTCCATCTCTCCATCTCTCAGGTTGGTTTTCTGGTTGGGGGATCTGAACTTCCGTATCCAGGACCATGGCATGCACTTCTTGCGCTCCTGCATAAACAGTCAAAGTTTTAACCTGTTGTGGAGCAAAGACCAGGTCAGACCTCACACACACACATCATATATGACAGTGATTTCCCCTTTTATCCTTGTTAGAATCTGTCACAATTGAAAATTCGGTTTGCTCCCTTCATAAAGAAGCTTTTTTCCACTTGTGTGAATTTGATTGTTGCTATATGTTTGTGTTGGTTATATTGTTCCACTAACCTGTGGGTCTGTGTGGTCTGTGTGTGGGCTGTGTGTGGGCTGTGTGTGGGCTGTGTGTGGGCTGTGTGTGGGCTGTGTGTGGGCTGTGTGTGGGCTGTGTGTGGGCTGTGTGTGGGCTGTGTGTGGACTGTGTGTGGGCTGTGTGTGGGCTGTGTGTGGCGTTTGGTCAGCTGACCATGATGAAGCTGAAGGAGCCACTGCTCCAGGAGTTTGAGGAGGGACCTTTAGATTTCCAGCCCACATTCAAGTTTGACAGGCTCTCTGACAACTATGACAGCAGGTGACTTGTAATACACACACTTTTTTTGGCTCTCATTTGTTTCTTCTCTCTGGACCCCCCCCCCCTCTATCTCTCTCTCTCTCTCTCTTTCTCTCACACTCTCATATGTTCAAACTCTGGGACAATCACCTACTGAGTTGACCTCTGCTCACACCTCTTCTTCACAGGCCCTACGGGACATGGTTTGCTCTTGAGTAAGATTTCAAAGCCCCACCTCTTCCCCTTCCTCGTTCTAACCTCCCTGACCCCAGTATGAGTTATGGTATTTTCCTAAACCTGCAGTGGAGCTAGGCTACTAAAAAAACAGATTTCTAAAACAAAATGTCCTTGAAAAAGGTTATTTGTTTTGGTAATTAGAAGTTGGAAGCGCCTGTGACTTACAATACTCACACAGCTGTCTCTTCCCTTCTCATGTCCTATCTTAACTGTAAGATGCAGTAATACCTCTGCAGAGTAAGCTTGGCTGACCCACAAATACATTTACAAGACCAGTAATGGATTGTCTTTGCAAAGAGTTGCGAAATGGCCTGTCAAGCCTCCAAGAATAGTGGCCTCTAGAACACAATCAACCTTGAGAAGTCTGTTGGCTGGGGACCAACATTGGCCGGGTTTCCCAGATTCGTTAAGAAGCTCTTAATGCCAAGAGCTTCTTAGGAGCGTTCTAAGAGCGTTCTAGAGCGTTCTTAGAACGCTCCTAAGAAGCTCTTAGCGTTAAGAGCTTCTTAAGGAATCTGGGAAACCTGGCCATTAGCTTTTGCATGGCTAACACTCGTTAGATGCAGCTGGTTGGTATATGACAGCCTAATTGTGCCTGTTCATGCTGGCCACCTCAGTATTTTGGATATGCTTTGAAATGTCCACAAAGCCAAACTTTCTAAATTTGTATAATGTGCTAAGTTGCTTTTATCTCTCCTTCTCTCCCCCGCCCTCGTCCTCCCTGCTTCCATCCATCGTTCCCTCTGTCCCACCCCGTCACTCTCCAGCGGGAAGAAACGTAAGCCCGCCTGGACAGACAGAATCCTGTGGCGCGTAAAGCCCAAAGCCCTGCCCAGCGACCGGCAAGACGAGGATGAGGACTCAGGATTGGACGAGAAGCTGGCCGTTTCAGTGCAAGCAGAGGAAGAGGAGGAGTTTCCTCTGAAAGTCAAGCTAGACTCGTACATCAGCAACATGGAGTACCGCGTCAGCGACCACAAACCTGTCATAGGCCTCTTTACCCTGGAGGTGAGGCACAGTTCCCATTCCTCGACTACTTATATGTATTTACTGGACCCAATGAATGGCATGCCATAAGGTAAAGTCTTTAATCTCTGACAGTTTTTCCTTCTCTTGATCTCTCGCTCCTCTCTAGTTGAAGAAGATGTATGAGACTCCCCTGGTGCGTGTGTACGCTGAGGGGGATTGGAGCGCTGACATGGATGCCATGGCAGTTTACAGCCCCCTGCAGCCCTTCCCCTCTAGCACCTGGGACTGGATTGGCCTGTACAAGGTCAGATAATGGGCCCGCCCATCAAAGCCAAGCATGGATTTTTGCTCCAGTGGGGTAAGGGATATATTGTCTTTGTGTTCCAGGTGGGATTCACATGCCTGTCAGATTACCTTACCTACACCTGGGTGAAAGATGACCAAGTCTCCTTTAATGATGAAGTCATACAGGTACTGCCTCTGTCTGTCTGTCTGTCTGTCTGTCTTTCTGTGTGTATCCAAGTTCACGTGTGAACTTGGATACACACAGATAGAGGTGTGTGTATTGGTGTGTCTGTGTGAGTGTGTGTGTGCCAATGTCTTCAGTGGAGGTGCATGTATTGACAGAGTTTTCCCTGCACTCCCCCAGGTGTATGTGAGTAAGGAAGAGATCCCGGTGAGGGGAGGAGAGTGTGTCCTCTGCTACTACAGCAGCACTCTGCAGTGCATCATTGGCATCAGCCCCCCCTTTAAGGTCAGTGTGGGTGTATGTGTGCATTGGCATGTGTGTTGGTTGAGACAAATACGCCTATAAACCGGGTCTTAAATACTGTCATATTGACTACGGTACAATCTACATTATGCAGTCTTGTCCTGTTCCATCGTAATGGGGGCCGTTCTTGTTGTTCTTTGTTTCTTTAGGTCAACGAGTCTAAAGTAACTGTCGAGATGGGCATGGCTCCAGAGAACATCAACTGGATTGACAAGCTAACAGACAGTTAATTTAAAGCACTGTTATGCTGTATGAAGTGCTATGATTCTCTACCACTCATCTACTACTATACGGAATGAGATGGGAGGCATGTTTTGAGTGAGAATGTGTGATGATTCGTATGCAGAGCTTGCAGGATCGGAAATGGCCTTAAAGCCAGTCAGTACTGTTACATTTCCCCTTCTACCTTCTCTCCACTATTTGTTTTTCTTGCTTCTCTTTCCTTTTTCAGTTTCAGTGTCAGTATGCGATTTTGCTCTCAGTCATCCTGTCTTCTTTGCTCTCTCCTCACTTTTCTTCAGGCCTGTTCGCTCTATTGCTGCTGAGACATCACAAAATAAGCTGGTTCAGATCCTTTTCTAATAATCCTTTCTAATATATCAGCACTCCGTTGAGCTCGCACAACCAAAACCTTAAAATAGTCCCCACATACCTGCATTCCAGGCAGATTCAAGTGAATCTGCACAGAGTACAGATTTCAGATATTGTCTATTACTGGTCTGATTTCTAGCCACATGGTCATTGACCTTCCTTTTTATAGAACCTTGACTGTAGTTATACAATATTTATCTTCTTTTCTCATGACACTGATGATACAAGACTGTTTACCATAGTTTTTTTCTGGTCAGTTTTAATGTTATTCTCAAATAAATGTTCTCTATTTATAAACATTTTAGAAAGGAGTTCAGTGCGCAGATTTGAAGTAATTGTCCAATTGGATTCCGAGACCTTGCAGACTGACTTGGAAAATCAACCTTTTTTTAATCATGTCATAATGTTAGTAATGCAACCTAAAAACATTTTAGTACCAGGTCATGTGTTTTCTGGCATTAGTCTGCTGCCAGTTATCTTCTCATTAATGGTTCCATGCCATTTCATTTTGGCCATTTGGTTGTTCATGTGACAGTAGAAATATATATATATAGAGAGATAAATATATTGCACAAATTGTTCATATTTGTATTCACCATGTCCTATATATTGAAAGATATTTAAAAGTTACTGATATGACTATTTTCCATGTACTGTAGGCCTATAAGACTGGATGTTGAGTAAACAGAGGATAAGAAGATTCAGCAAGTGCCTTAAAGTAATAGACATTGATGCTCAATGTCTTGGTATAGTGCTTACTTGCATTTGATTATTTATTTTTGGATTGAATAGTTAAAGGATGTAGGTAGGTTTGCTTGTTCTGCACATTCAAGTAGATATGCATACAATGATGAAGGCACTTCACTTTGATCTGTTTCAGTTAATCAGATGTGTATTTTCTTTAGCTAAGCTTGCAGGAAATGTTTCTAGCTATATTTTACTGTAAAGAGATTACTGCTACTTATTGTCACTTTATCTGTATTCTATTTTTTAATACGTTATGGAGTGGTCTATTGTCTAAGTAATGTATGTGAATGTATGCTTAAAAATAAACGTACTTTAACAAAATAACTAATTTATAGTTTTATGAAGGCAAACAACAAAACGAATATACTCAAGATCTCAAGGCTGTCGCGTTTCCAATATGAAAGATGTGTTGTGTTGCTGTAGCAACCGTTTGTTTAGATACCGAGAGACGTCATCGGTGAGTGGCAACTTTTCTATATTACTAACAGACGAAACGGTACCAGCGTATAAGAAAGGTTGGTACCGCACGGTTTTGGTTGATAACACTTTGTGGCCTTATTGATTGTTTTTAACTTTTGAAATGCTACTGTTATCACCCATTTAGATAAAAACTAGTTTGATACATTTCTGTAGGTTAACTGTACAGTACTGTTAGTAGGCCGACACATAGTCTATATCAGCCAAGTAGGCCTACAGTAGCCCATATTTCGTAGCTTACAATTTGGGCTAATAGTCTTGAGGGTAGCGGAGAATAACTATTTAATTCACGAAGAAAGTGTAAGACAGTAAAACCTCACTTATGATAGCTATACTACCTATCGTCAGTACCGATCAGTACCAGCAGAATGTCGTTTTTTTGTGTGTGGAATGCCCACTTCCTTCCAGCCTTCTTCCAGAAATCCTGTTCTAGCCTTGCAAGGCAGACTTTCCTTCTTGGCATATTTTGTGAAACCACTCTTAATTAAACTCGAGTCAAAGTGCAGAAGTTTAGACAATAATTAGGGGCACTGTTTCTCATATTATAATTTATTTTATAATATTTCCTAGTGCAGCTTTAATCAACAACCACAAGCCTAGACTCTGACTGATCAACAGTGGAGGATGTCTCGAC
Source organism: Osmerus mordax (assembly GCF_038355195.1). Lineage (NCBI taxonomy): Eukaryota > Metazoa > Chordata > Actinopteri > Osmeriformes > Osmeridae > Osmerus > Osmerus mordax. The sequence goes on from NC_090060.1 coordinate 11,261,730, forward strand.
TGATGGGACCTCCACAGAAGTTCATGCCCCCAGAGTGGAGGTTAGCCAACCAGCTGCAGTATGTGAGTGCAGAAGCTGAGCGGGCACGCTCAGAGCGGCTGATAGCAGAGAGCAAGAGACTGATGGAGGAAAGTGACAACACAGCCAAACGCATGCAGCGGGATGCCAACCAGAGACTAGGTAAGACTTGTAGCCTTATGGGACCCATGGCATGGTCAAGAATCATTACACAGTTCAAAATTTTATTTCCAAATACTCACAACAGCCATATGTTCCTCCCTTGTGTCCCTGTGTGTGTCCAGAGCAGAGAATCCATGACATCAAATTCTGGAGGCAGGAGCTGGACCAGAAGCTGGAGGAGATAGTGCAGGAGATCGAGGTTCTGATCATCTTCAAGAGCCGTGTGGAGAAAGCCCTGGAAAGCTGCGCTGAGCCTCTTAGGGTCACTCTGCTCTGCCTGGAAGAGAGGTTACGGGTCAGACCTTTCAGTAAACCAGCCATTCAGTCAGACGTAGTTAAAGCTACTACATCACCAGCATTATCAGGATAAAGGGTGTATGTTTTTGAGATTTGTTCTCCCCAAGCCACAGTGTGTGCAGTTCATCCCCAACTGAATACTGTATTGTACAGACATGCAGGTCAGACAGAGGCTTTACCGTTTCCGTCCCATGTTTGTGTGTCAACAGACAAAAGCGTGTGGCGATCGACCTGGTGCATGACGAGGTGGAGCGTGAGCTGATGAAGGAGAGGGAAGTCATCGAGGGTGTGGAGGCTCTGCTGAAGCGCACCATTGAACAGACCAATGAGCAGATAAGGTAGTAGAGGGGAGTGACTAGATTAGACCAATGAGCAGACAAGATAGAGAGGAGGGGTGAGGTGGGGATCCTTCACTGATTTGCTTCTCCCAAGGTTTCTTCCATTTTTCCTCTTTTGAGTTTTCCTGCAAGTTTTTCCTTGTCTTTGATGATTTTAGGATGGTTTAGGTGAAGTTCTATGGGCATATGTGAAGCCTTCTAAAGTAGACCCATGAGCAGGTGTGTGTTTTTCTGGTTTCCAGACTGAACCGCTCTGCTAAGTACCACCTCGAGAAGGACCTGATAAACAAGTTCCAGGCTGAGAGGATTGACAACTTCTGCTCCATCCTCACCAACAACTCCTCTAGCCTGGACGACACTGCCAAGGAAACAGGGATCACAGTACCATTGTAAAAATGAGATTTCTGAGCATACGAAAATGTGCTTCTTTCTGCTCTGTCCCTCATCCCTGCTCTCTCTTTCTTACTTTCTTTCTTTTAAATTGAACAGAATATACAGTAAAACTCTAACCTCAGGTGTTTCTTCCAGCAACACAGTGACCCCAGAGGAGTGGGAGAACTTCTCCAACATCAACATCACCAAGGCCGAGCATGAGAAGAACAACTCCATGTCACTGCGGGCCCTGGTGGACAGCCTGCTGGAGCAGACAGCTGCAGACATAAGCAGGCAGCATCACATCACCAGCACGGCACTGCGGCTGCAGGTCCAGGAGAGCAAGACCACCAAGAGCCAGCTGGAGGACCATCTGGCCAAGGTCACGCTGCTCCACTTTCTGTTACTTGTACAGTATGCTGTGATTATTTGTTTATCGTGTAAAACTTGTATAGAAGAGAAGCAGTTAGTTGTTGATTGTATTTTGATGGACGCGCTATTATAGAACAAAATCTATATTCTATGGATATTCTGTTCTTGCATTGTACTGTATTGTATTGTGTTAAATCATTGTATTTTATTAAATTCCCCCTGGCAGGTGCTGTCAGAGATCTCCAGCCAGGAGAAGAACCTGGAGGCCCTGCATGTGGCCATCACTGACAAGGAGGCCCCCCTGAAGATGGCCCAGACCCGTCTCATGGCCCGCAGCCAGAGGCCCAGCTGGGAGCTGTGCCATGACCCGGTCCAGGTCCGTCTGCTGGAAGAGGTCCAGGAGCTCATGGGTCACATCGATAGGTCAGCCTATTTACCCCGAGTGTTGTTTATCAAGCATATGCACATGAAATTAAGTATCTGCTTCCTGAATCATTTTTCCTTGGATGGTGATTGGCTACTGAATACAAAATGTCTGAGATGTCAGGGGTAACAGCATGGGGTAGGAGATGGCGAAGTAGTTGAGCTCTGAGTGGATGAGCTGCCTGTAGCGAGAGTACACCTCCCATTGTTGGTTATCAATCCACATTGTGGGTCTCGCATAGATACAACTGGATTTGTGCCCCTCTTAAAGATCTCGAATGATTTGCCATTAGAAACCATTCTTTTCACTTTCTGCTTAAGATTGTTAGGTCAATTTCAGATTTGTGTCTGCTGTGTAACGTTGTCCCTCTAACCCCACTCGCCTGATCTCCTGCTCCCAGGTTGCGCGAGGCACAAGCCCAGTCGGAGAGGGAGCTGAAGGCCCTGATCCGCAGCCAGCTGAGCCTGGAAGAGGAGGTGCAGGTGAAGTCCCACTCTCTCTACATTGACGAGGTCATCTGCACCCAGCTGTGCCAGCATGTGGCAATACACAGCTTCTGAGCAGCCAGGGTTCCTGAAATATCGTCTGGGACTTTATATTGTACCCCTGGGGTGTGAGGGGGTCAGATCCCAGGCCTACCAGTATCTTTATTCATCAATAAAAATTGAGATATGAATATACCATTAAAAGAGGCTCCTCAAATGCTTTTTTGCATTTTTTGTGTTTGCTGTAACTTTAATATATCTTAGTCTAAGCGGGGGATTGTAAACATAATGTAAAAGAGAAACAGACGAGGTGAATGTGTGGGTGTGTGTAAGCCTGCTCGAGTGTTGTTTATCAAGGACATGCACATGAAATTAAGTATCTGCTTCCTGCATCATATTTCCTGGGCTGGTGATTGGCTACTGAATACAAAATGTCTGAGAGGTCAAGGGTCACAGCATGGGGTAGGAGACGGCGAAGTAGTTGAGCTCTGAGTGGATGAGCTGTCTGTAGCGAGAGTACACCTCCTCCAACTGCTCATCCTCGTCATGGGTCTCGTACTTGTTGGTGTAGATACGCACCTGAAGGCAGGAACGTGTGTGAGTCTGTGAGAACTACTGGGCCAGTCTGGGTCTTTTGAGTACCTCAATGTGTTACCACAACTATCTGAGATGAGGGAAGACCTCATCTCCCAGGCAGTAAACCTGGTTTCTGGTCAAACATTTTATGGTTGGGTTCCTCTACAAGCGCAACTGGAGGTAAACATCAAACTGTTATTTTCCAGCTGCCCTGCCAATCGCATGCTAGGGGAGTGGTTTGACTTTTCCTTATACCAGTTCCCCCCAGATCTTCCCCTCTTTACCTTGATGGTCCTGAGGCAACACTTTTTATCCAGGCGTTTTTGCAGCAGGAAGTCTAGGAAGCTGATATGGAGGAAGGCCCAGACCTTGAGGTAGACCAGCCGTGGACACAACTGCACTAGATCCAGAATCTCCTCATCCACACTCTCATGACTGTTGTTCAGGTCCAGGGTCAACTTCTACTCCAGATAGATACACAAAAGAGACAACAGGAGGAAAAAAAATGCAAACAGAGTTGAAGTTGAAATATACATGTATTCATTGTTCATCATTGTTTCATTGATTTGTAATGTGTTCACTGCATTTTAGAGTTACAGTATGAGAAAAGCCTAGACAAACAACCCTGTGAATAAAATAAAACAAATAGAATAGATACCACCAAATATCTATACTGTATGTATTGCTGGTAAGGTATTACCCAAATATACACTACGCATTTAACACATCTACATCCTCCCCATCCACTGACCTGCAGGCAATGGCCGTACCAGGGCAGTATGCTGGAGAGGGCAGGCTTAACACTCCAGTCCTGCTCACTGAAGTAGCAGCTGGTCAAGCTGAGAGATCTCAAAGGGATCTCCTTCAGAAGGATCTGGCTCAGATTATTCAGGCTCAGGATCCGCTCCACTGTGATCTGGACCCGTAGATCCGGACAGTGGCGGGCCAGGTGGACCCAGGCATCACCTGAGATCATCTGCAGGTGAGGCTCATGTACGTGGCAGCGCACGATAAGGGTACGCAGGGAGCCACCACCCCTGAGATTTTGGCACGCCACAGAAAGAGCAGCCAGCAGTTCATCAGACACACAGCTGTAGTTCAGAGTGAGGGTGGACAGACCTCTGAACCTAGGAAGAAGTGGATGAAAACAATATATTGGCGGAGATAGTTCTGGCATGCCTTGGCTAACACGTCACCTCATCAGCTGATGTCACCACATGGAGATCTTAGATTCCTATGCTTCCTGCCTTGTTATTATTGTATGTCTCTGTGCCATGCTAGCTATGCTCCAAGGTAGGTTCCCCTTAGATAACCACAATGCCAAATACAAACCTATTTCTATTGCAATACATGGTTAAATCAATATGTCTTGACAGAAAAAGGGATACATTGGAAATGATCACTTCTGTTCCCTTCACTTTGTCCTCAAGCCCACTACTGTACCTGTTCATGACATGGGCAAAACCTGGAGAACCGTACACTGCCAGCGGCTGGGAGAAAAAATCCTCCAGGTTCAGGCTGATGATGCCAGGCCTCCGGCCCAGGTGGACATGCTGCTGTGCTGCAGCCACGGCCTCCAGCACCTCCAGGCCCTGGGGGAGGTTGAGCCGGGCTCCCCGCAGGCTCAGGTGGCCCAGGCGAGAGCCCTCCCTCCTCAGGTAGAAGGTCAGGCTGCGGACAAGGCTGTTCCTCACGCTGCGGCACCAGACGGCCCGGTCCAGCTCCATGTGGTTGATGGTGAGGGAGCGCAGGCGGCCACCTGTCTTGCGCAGCGCAGCCAGGAAGGTCCTCAAGGTCTGCTGGAAGCGGCGGGACACCAGGGAGTTGAGGGGGTGAGAGAAACGGATCTCCAAGTCCTCCAGGTAGTTGCCGTACGCTTTGGCATAGCAGACCGCCGTCTCAAGCTCTGAGCGCCGCGTGCGCGAGATGCGTCCGGAAAAGTTGAAGGTCCGGACTCTCCAGAGGGAGGGTGAGTGCATCACATGGTGCCAGTGGCGGCAGACGAGCATGGCTCGGACACGGTCACGGTCTCGCAGCCACCAGAAGACCTGACGCAAACACACGTCTGGGAGGTAACCCCAGCCACATCTAGGCTGATCCTCCTCCTCATCGTCATACTCCTCTTCATCCACCTCTTTCATTCCCTCCTTTTCTACTTTGGCTTCCTCCTCTTCGATTTCCTCGTCGGAGAGTTGTTCCACAGGATCCTCCGGGTGATTCATTTTAAAACAAAGGGCTACAACTGAACTATCAGATTTGTATCTATCAGAAACAAATGATAGATACAAAAAACTATTAGATTTTTATCAGAATGCTTCCCTGTAGTGAATAAGTTCACCTACTTGGATCTTTTCTGAAGCTTGACTATGAAAACAGGACAAACTATGTCCATTTTTGCAGTCACTTGCTCACTGTTAGCTAACTGTGGATAATGTCCTAAAACCACAACCATGCTTTTAGAACATGCACACATGTATTGTCACAATGTCAAGCCTTTATGACATCACAGTGTACAACCCATATACTGAAGGTACACCCATTGTTAGCAATAGGGGCCCTAACACAAATAGCAACAAAGTAGCTAACTTTTGAGCACAATTCAAATTTATTTCTATTTTTATGTTAATACAAATGTTAGTATAATTATATGATAAAACAATGAGCAGGTACAATGTATGTGGTCATTGTGAAAATGTTTTTAATGGACATGACTAATTTAGAGCTTGGATGCCTATGTAAACTTGTTTTGAAATAACAGATTCTTGTTATAAACTTATGTATTGCATCAGAACAATTTACTAGAACTAGTAAATTCTGGTAGAACTTTTACCAGAATTACCAGTTACTGTATTAATAACAATCAGTTGTACTGTCTGGGTCGTCAACGTATTCTTTTGAAACGGTGTTCCCTTCTCTTCTTCATTTCAAGCTGGCGTATATCTGACATTTAGCCTGAAAACAAGGAAATAAACACAAATATTACAGTTTACATAAGCAAATATTACAATTTACAGAAGCAATCTTCCGCAATAATTCCTCACTTGCTGGTACATTATGTGCCTATCAGTGGTTAACGAATAGCATAAATAGCACTCTTGGATCAAAAAACATACTGGTACCTTATGCCATTTCAGAGTGACCAGAGGGAGGGCCAGGTGGCAGTGGGGACAGGTGCTGATCTGATCCTTTTCTCCGTCCCCTCCAGCGTCCACTTGGCCTTGGCCAAAGAAGGAGGCGGACTTCAGGCTGTTGCTCAGCCCAGAGCTGAGGCTATCCTTCTGGATCTCGAGATGGTCCTCAACCTCTGCCTCCTCTTGATAGAGGTCACAGGTCAGCTAATGGCCAGAAGAAGTAAAGAGGGATTGAGACAGAAATGTAAACAATGTGTGTATAACAATGTATTTGATCAGTTTGATAACATGGTATACCTGATGTTGGTCTATGTGCTCAGATGTGAAAGTCTTCATGCAGCTCCTGCATAGCACAGATGTGTCCTCTAGGGTGGAAACACATGTAAAGGTCAGACTGTTTTGTATTCATTCTGCATAGGAAGAGGACATTTGATTCTTGCTAGCCACTCACTGTAAAATATATCTGGCTGGTTAAATAAATGGGAAATAAAACCAATGAAGAATAAAATAAAAAAGAGGGCTAAATATTCAAGATGTATATCTAGATATTGTCTAGACATTGAACTGGTGGATTTATACAGCCACTGAAAGATGTCAAAGGCCCACCAGTACTGACTCCGGTCTAGCTCAAAATTGGCCTTACTCTTTGTAAGTTTAGGGGTGGAGTCTGCCTGGAGGCAGATCTGAGCATGCTCCAGCTGATCCCTGAGGGTGACGTAGCGCCCACAGCCGGCGCAGAGCTCCGTCCGACTGCCACATGTGAGACTATGGTCTGCAAGGCTGCTCCAGGGCACTTCCAACTGGCAAAACTCACAGCACTGCAGCCTTGCATCACACTCATCTGACTGGAGAGAGAGAGACAGAGAGAGAGACAGAGAGAGATGAGGGGGGTAAGGAGATGGACATTCATGTACACACTCACAGAGAGGCAGCAAACCAACGTCAGACTACCTTGTGGTCCATAAGGTGGCCGCTCTCCACCTTCTTGTGGCACTTCGAGCATTTCACCTAAGGGAAGATGAATAATGTTCTACTTAATGTACTGTAGGTGATGTAGTGTGGAAGGATAGTACTAGGTGATGTATGAAACCTGTGTGTGCTGGTCAACACGGTGCTGGTCCAGTTGCTCTCTGGGGACAGGTTCATCACAGTCCGGACACAGGCACAGGAAACGCTGACAGTGGGATTCGTGTAGAGCAAAGTTAGCCTCCGCCACCTGTTTGTTGCTGCATGTCAGTGTGTATGAAAGAGAGAGATATATTTAGGGAGATACATGAACATAGAGTAATCTATGATGCTGTCATGAGTCTTAACTGTACATTTTACATTAGTCTGGTATAAGGTTGTTAATGGCGATGTTTTATTTTCGAGCAATTTCAAGCACTTTCGCTTTCGACTCATTCATTACACAAATCAAATGGCAAGACAAATAGTGTGGCTGAGGATTGCCTATGAAGACTATTTCAGATTGATCGATTTCGGAGAATATCTCACCACTGTCCACAGACACGCATCTCCTCCGCGTTCTTCTTTACCTCCATACCCAGTGTCTAACTTTGATAACAACCAAAACTGACTTTCAGTTCTCTTTTCAAGCAAAAGAAACCTAAGGCACGGAAGATTGTTGTTCACAACGCGATCACTAGATGGCGTAGGTTAACTATGAAATAGAAGGAAGCGTTCACAGTGGGCCACAACATTTAATATTTATATCTTAGTGGTACATTTTCTACCACATTGGGAGGTTAGAAACAAAATGAGCACTGATAACATGTTGTCCACAGATTACAGTTTTGTATTTATGTGATGTTTTGAGTCACATGACTCAAACGAAACCAATCCTTTAATCACATGACTCAAAACTAAGGTTATGTTTTCAGTAAGCGTTTATGCTGTAAGTGTTCGCTCAAGTGTTTGTGTGAAGGAACGAGAGTAATGTGTGATTATCCTTTACAGTCAAACAACCAGATATTAGTTACAGAGAAGTGGGAATACTATGTATATCATGTGTGTGTGTGTCCTGCCACCACGGTAGAGATATGATTAAAGGATTGGTTTCCTTACTAACAATTTTTAGACCGTTGCTGTAGGTGACAAGGGTTGGCTGGTTCACTTCATAATTCTGCCTCAATAATCATCACCATTCTGTGAAGCAGTTGCCAGTCCCCCCCCCCCTCCCCCACCTCTCTCTCTAGTTTACATCAGAAAGCTTGAAAGTGTTTTAAAGTTGATAGCTTTCTGTTCCAGTAGTTTAGGGACCTGCAGTTATGTCACAATACCAACAGATTTGACTTGCAGGCACACACACACACACACACACACACACACACACACACACACACACACACACACACACACACACACACACACACACACCTCTAATCCCTGCTCTCCTCTCTCTGTCCCCCCCCACACACATCCCTTGTGGTGTGGGGGGTTTGAGTTGTCAGCACCTGCCTGGTCGTCGGTCAGCCAACGCGGACCTGGTCCCGGTCCTGTCCTACATCTATAAAGTTGAACAATGGATTTTGGTGTTTTAAAAACCCACCGACACTGTATGACTATGTTTAGCCTGTGTTCTGCTCCTCTCTCTCACCAACCGTCTCTGGAGGAGGGGATCCCTCTCTGAATTGCTCCTCCCAAGGTTTCTTCCATTTTTCTCCTGTTGAGAGTTTTTTGGGAGTTTTTCCTTGTCTTCCTTGAGGGTTTAGGTTGGTTGAGGGGCTATACAAATACATTTGATTTGACACACACACACACACACACACACACACACACACACACACACACACACACACACAGAGGAAAGAGCTATCAACCTGTCAGTCTCATATGATTAAAAATGTATATTTTTTCTTAATTACCGTATTTCTTCTATTAAATGTATTTATTTACACATAATGTTTTCCATCATTTTTGTTGCGCCGTTTATTCGAGGGTGGTGTTTATTTGAGGGCAGCGTTTAATCGAAGAAATACGGTATTCTAGGCTAGCTGCGCTAGCATGGTAACGTGTTAGTTCACTACATTAAATGTTCTTATTACACGGCTGTTCTTAAAGTCTTTCAAAATTGTAAATGGAGGCTTTGACTACGTCCCTGCTCATGGTTACTTATTTCAGACACTTTGTACAGGCTCATTTATGTAGCCAGCGCAATAATTTAGAACGGTGAAAAGACAGTTTTGCTGCAATGACGTAGTAGGTGTCCGTTATCACCCAATAATGGACACCCCTGCAGCCAATCAGAATCGAGTATTCAGCAGCAGGGACGTGCACAGGTATGGGCCATTGTTGCCCGGGCAACAGCCCGTTTGCCCTGATTGGCTGATTTGCCCCTCTGGAAAATTAGCCTAAATAAACCTAGTAAAGTAAAATAAAATGTAATTGCAATATCATCCAGTTCTGTGTTGATTTATTTTGCCACCATAACTTCAGCGTTGCCCTCTGCCCCCAGTCACATGACATTGTTTGTATTCTCATGCCGGTGAACTGCGAGTGAAGCTCGAGAGGGAAAACCCTTCATCTTTCACGTGACTTTTTGAAGTCATGGAAATAATGTTGATCGCTCTTTTGAGCTTGTGACTGCAGCGGGGAGGAGGAGGGGTGTGGGGTGTGTGTGTGTGTGTGGGGGTCATGTTAGAGCAATAGCCCCTCCAAATGTCTGTGCACGTCCCTGGCCCTGAGAACTAGAATCAGTTTGCTATAGCTAAGCTTGGGCTTTAGTTTAGCAAGCTACAGTAAGGTGGCCCTTTTTGCCCAGAGAGGCAGTTTATTATGGGATAGCTATTGCCTACAAACTAAACAACTGGCGGACCTGCAAAGAAAAAAGGTTACCAAGGCAACCCCAGAACCAGCAGGACCAATTAGAGGCTAAACCTCTCTGTGCAAAACTTCCCCGGATATTAGGAAACATGGCCAAAAGAGACAGAACAGCATTAAACAAACACAACTAATGAATAGACAAGCAATGTGTGACTCCTATGGCTTTGGAGGAAGAGATTTGATTAAAATTGTCCTCTGGGATTTTCTTAGCCTTCCGCGCATGTCATCCACCCACACACATCCCAGTTATACACACACCGACGCACATGAACACACACACACACACCACCGCAGGGCTCTCACTCTGTTATTGCCAGAGCCCAGGCAGGGTCACAAGCTGGATCAATACCAAATAGTTTAGAGTGGCCGATCTATCTGTGATTGTCCAGATCTCTATTGACTGGCTTCTGCTGTGCCCCTCAGGGTGAGAATGTGCACGGCCATCGATCTGATGACATGGTGGTGCAGTCACCCCCAGTAAGAGAACTCATTTTCAAAAACAGACTCATGGTTCACCTGTGTAGATGTTTGTGTGTCGGTGTTTGAGAGTATCAATGAAACGCTGTAAATATCACCCAGAAATCCTTCCTGCTCTGGCTTGTTTTCTGTGCGCACTTATGTGTGACTAAGATGAACCTGATTGAAGCTCAGGTAGCTCCCCTTGAACTGGTGTCCCTATATTTAACACTTCCCTTGCTTTTTGTTTCCTTTCCTTCTCTATGCTTCTCCATACTCTACTCTTCTCGACTTCTTCTCTTCTATACTGTTCTAGGCGTATCCCTCACCATGGCAACAGCTTCCTCCCACACAGTGCATTCTTACACACACGCACGCACAACACACACACAGAGCGCTCAGTCTAATATTTTCTTTTACCCTTCTCTGTCTTTGCCCTCCCCCTATTAAATTCCCTTTTACTTCTCTCTCTGTCTCTCTCTCTCTCCTCTCTCTCTCTCTCTCTCTCTCTCTCTCTCTCTCTCTCTCTCTCTCTCTCTCTCTCTCTCTCTCTCGCGCTCTCTCACTCTTCATCTCACTGCCATTCCATAGCTGATGTTGGACCAGTCACTCGCTGCTGAGAAATGTTCACTCCAGCTTGCAAGGGATCCTTGGGAGAGTCAAGGTAAGCCTCTCTACTTGAGCCTGGTCTAAGGACAGCAGAAAACACACAATGTTATTCTTGTCAGGATAAGTGTGCTGTGGTGGCACTTAGCTGAAACCAGCCAGCGCTGCAGGAGAGAGAGCTGAGAGGGAGCATGGTAAACTGTTGCTACGTTAGACAGTGTTTGTGTGTTGATCTGATTGAGTGAGTATTTTTGTAATAAATGAGCACATGCATTTCTAAACTGTTGCTATGTGTGTTTTTACAGTTTTATGTGTACAGCAGATCTCTGTGTGCGTTTGTGTGTGTATGTACCGGTGTGTGCGAGAGAGAGAGAGAGAGTGTATGACAGTTTGCGTGTCTCAGTGTGAGATCTGCCCAGCTGGAGCAGAGGAGCTGTGAGAGTTGTGGGGGTTTGTCTGACACCAGCCACACGCGAACAAAAACAAGTGAATTACAGAGCCACAGAGCAGGTCAGAGTATTAGAGCACTGCAGATCAGACAGGAATAGCAGTACTTCCTCATCAGGCTCACTCCTCTATCAGCCAGCCAGTCCATAGTCTCTCCTCTCCCTGGATCAGAACATGCGTTGACCATGGTGGTTCGAATACACTTGGGTCAGAGTTCTCTAATTGCTTCATGTCATTATTCTCTGTGCAGCTCTGGCATCTATGGTCTACAAAGTCTTTGTTCCTGACTGAGACATCTGGTAACTGTTTAACACCCAGTAAATCAGGCTTTTGCGTGAAGTTGTAGGGCATGGCTGGGTGTGTACTTGTGTGTGCGTGCACGCACGCACACAAATGGTTCTGGGATTGGGAGGTGGGCGAGTGGGTGTGTGACAATGAGATCTGTGCCAGTGTGAGAGGATGGTCTTGCAGTTTAGTATTTTGTGGTGTAAAAGTGAGAACTGAGGGTTTGAGGATGGTTGGTTGTGTAGTTGAGCATGTGTTGGTGTGTATGTGAGACCTTTACACAAGTGCCCCCCTCCCAACCCACCCTAAGAGATTCAGTTCCTATTCAGTGCAGGCAGAATAAAGTGTGTCATGGCTATGAAAGCCAGAGCCGGTTAGATAAGGGCTTTGATGGATCCATTTACACAGATGAATCAGTGGAATAGGGATGAGGAACATTAGCCTTATTAAAGAACATCAGGTTCAAAGGTTGACCAGGAAGACAAACAAACAGACAGACAGACAGACAGACAGGCAGGCAGGCAGGCAGCCAGTAGCTAGCCAGCCATGCCTCCCTGACATTGTTGTTCTGCTGGTTTGCTGTTCTCCGCTACGTTTTCTCTGCTCTCATGGTTACAAAAACAGCTGAAAATAGCTGTGTTCTAATCTGATCTCTTCAGGTGGACGCACGGCTTCCAGTCAGCCACCTCTCTATCGTCTGTTCTGCAGACGATAGAGAGGTGCTCAAGAGGGAGGAGGGGGGGGGGGGGAGGTGCTCCACTGATGAATAGAGCTGTTTGTTAGACAGGTACCTAGGAACAGGTATCTATGTTGGTACGGTATTACCACAACCGCAGGGAATTCATTGGGAAAGGTGTTAACGTTTGCTAAACGTTTAATTCACGTCTCTCCTTGGATACATTTTTTTCTCATCTTTGTATAGCAGCTTCACTTGTCTTCCCTCCTTTCTCTAGCCTCCCTCTCTCCTCCCTCCGTCTGTGGGAGTGATTTTCCACCTCAAGCGCCCTGCTTGTCATTCATCCCCTCTCACGATTGGCCTGTATTCAATCTCATGATCTCTCATTTCTTCTCCCTTCTTTTCTTCCTATATCTCTCTGTCTCTTTCTTTCTCCCTCTCTCCCTCTTTGTCCCTCTCCCAATTCTACTTACCATGCTCTATCTCTCTCCATCTTTATCTCTTGTCTCCCCTTCTGTCTCACTTCCCATTGCTTTCTACCTTCATTCCCTTCTCTCTCCCGCCACATGCCCCTTGTCCCTCCCTCCTTGTCCTTTATCCTTCATGGTCTTCATTTCTCTCTATTCCTTTTTAAATCTTGCCTGTATAATACCTTACCCTCCCTTCTTAACTTCCACCATCTTCTCTTTCATCTCCCCCCTCAATCCCTCCACCTCCCTCCCTCCCTCCCTCTGCAGAAGAGGGGATCAGTGTAAACTTTGATATACTGTCAGATGCGTCACCCCGGCAACAGGAGAGCTTTTTTTGAACTCCTCCTTCTCCTCTCATTCAGAGGTGTGGTTTTGTCTGCCTCTTCAATTTCACTGCCATCATTCATATGCCCAGCCAGTTTAGGGTGCGCTCGAAGAGGTCTGTGCATTTGCCTGAGTGTGTCTGTCCGTGTGCACGCATATATATGTTTGTGAGGTTGTGGCATCAATGTGCTTGTGGCTGCGGAGTGTGCTGCATTCAAGACGAACAGCAGCAGGCTGTCGCAATCAATGCAGGCCAGAAACTGCTGGGGGCATTGTAGAAGCATTGGGGGTGTGGGGGCGTTACACGGGGAAGGGAGAGTGTGTGTTTGAGTGTGTGTGTGTGTTTGCGTGTGTATGTTTGTGTGCATGTTTGTTGAGCTGCATAAGCATGGGGGGTGGGCCTCCTGTCACTGTGATCCACTAGTGCAGAGCAGAGCTGCGGGAAAAAGAGGGATGAGTGAAGAGAGAAAGAGAAACAGGATGTGATGTCATGAGGATTGATAGAGAGCAAAGAAAAGCAGTGAAGAATAAGAATGTCAGGGGGGAGGAGTGAAATGGTAGCAAATAAGAGTTTAGAGTAGAGACTCCACTGTTCACCAGCTGTAAGTGAATTGGAGATGTTACAAGAATACTAGCATAATTAGCCACTACCAGCTAATTAGCTTATAGTATAATTAGATCAGTATTATTTAAGATAGTAGTGTTAAGAGTAGCCTAGTTATGTTACGGATATAATTAGCATCACCAGTTACAGTAAGCAGGGGCTTAGACAGACATAACATTCGGGGCTTAGCCCAAACCTACATCAGACCTTGAGTATGCTTCATTTAGCTAACAGCTAGGGACATAAACATAGAATGTCCCTAGCTGTAGCATTAATTTGAGCGTAAAAAATACAGTTTTTTGAGCTTAAAGTAATGACTGTAGTAATTCTGTAATTCTGAATATATGATTAATCAACAGGCAATTTCAAAAGTTTATTTAATAGCTAGATTTTATATCTTTACTCCTCTTTTGGAAGAATCCAAAAATATCCTGTTAATTTTGCCGACGTTTTGCCATCCTGCTGTCACTGACTGTCACTCAGAGTGGACCATCAGACCCACACACCCCCTCAGTTAGTCAGAGCTAGAGACATTCACTGACATGCTAGAGACACTACCTTTATTTTGACTGTTTTGACTGTTACAGCATGTTATGAAAACAAACACATCACACACATTTTTTTGGGTCAACATATTCAAATTACATTCGAGGCTACACTCAAAAGGGTCTGTAACCACGGGAGAAATGGCCGGTGACCCCCCTGCAGTTAAGTAGGCCTACTGTTGATGTGGGGTGTTACAGTGTAAGGTGGTAAAGCAATAGTTTTGATATCATATTTATTTTTGCAAAAGGTGTTCCCACAGTAGATGAATGGTGTTTGTGGGGGTAGTGAAGGTACAATAGTCGGCTTGCCGTAATTACGATCTTGATGGAGCTATGATCAGAGATGTTGATGTGCTGGGTGTTGAGTCAGAGGTGGTCTTGGTGTCAGTAGTCTCCCTACATTAGACAGCGGTGTGTCATCTAGGTTAGTCCCCTCCAAGAGAATGACAAACTACTGGAGCTGGTTAGATAGACAAGCAGGGGGGTGTTCATGGAAGGTGGTGTGGGGGTGCGCTCAGGTGGGGTGAGTGGTGATGCTGCTGGTGGTGGTGGTGGGGGGTACATAATGGCTGTTTCTGCCCCTTCCTCCCCCCTACTCAACCTCTCCCACTTCTCCACACTCAATGATTAACCTTGAGTGGATTGCTGCTCTGGCGTCAGGCCAGATCTCTCTCTCTCTCTTTTGCTATCCCCTTCTCTGTCTCTCTCTCTTTCTCTGAGACACACACACAAAAATACACACAGTTCTCCTCACCATCAGTCTTTCCCTTGCCGTGTCTTGAGCCCTTCATGTCCTTAAATGTGCCCTGGCAGCAGACTCAGAAGCACTCCAATTGAGGGACAGACAGAAAAAGACTGTACGAAAGATAAGCTTGAAAGCTGACCTGCATAAACTTGACACTGATTCCCCAGCCTCTGTATGGAGCTGTCAGCATTTTAACTGGCTTTGTTTGTGAAAGGTGTCATTCTGAATGCATGTGTGTGTGTACACTTTGTTTGCGTAAATGTACGTATGACAGCTGGTATCCAAAACAATGCTAGTTTAATTTCAACTTGTGGTATTACGTGACCAGATCAGATGAAAACACATACACACACAGTGGCTCTGGTCGGAAGGATGAAGATATTCAGGGCCCTCCATCTTACCTCACCTATTCAAATTCTCTTTCGGACTCTTGGAGAGAGGATGGTGAGTGAATAAGTGAATGAGTAAATGAGTGAATGACTGATTGTTCAAGTTAGATAAAGAAAAGATGGACAAAGAGAGCGAGTGACAGAAACCCACGAGACAGTATTGTTCCTTCATAAGGGGTTACTCTCATGGGTAACATTAGTCTGAACACCCAGTCAACCACAATACACTCATCTCTATAGTGAGCGTGCACACACACACACACACACACACACACACACACACACACACACACACACACACACACACACACACACACACATACAAGCACACAGCCACACAGAGCGACAGAGATATAGATGGAAAGAAGAGAGATGAGAGAGCTTAGTAAAGTGGCTCAAGAATGGCAAATTTCATTAAAGCACAGTGATATTCTGCATTCTGAATATGAAATACACAGACATGATGATGTATTTCGGAAAAATATAACTGTTCACAGGAGAACATTGTGTCTCCTTCGTACAGATACCAGATAACAAAAGTTGCACTCCTCGACCCTGACATGAATGACAACTCACTTCTCACTACAATTAAAGCAATGCGTTTTAATAGGTAGTTACACATCACAATCATACATCATCCAGCTATGTCAACTAGAGATTAATTTAGTTACATAATAAAAAGGTGGCAGTAGGGCAGCATAATGTTACCCAGTAAAACTGTGCCCAGGTTCATCTGTGTTGACACAACAACCAAACTGAAGGAAACAGGCCATAACCATGACAATCCACTGGACTGCTCGTTGTTTTCTATACATTTGAATGTAGTATGAGCCTGCATAGCAAGAGCATTCTGCCCCCAAACTCTGTTACTAAACATAAATATAGGACAACAGAGTCTGCCTTAAATGTCCTGGGCCTTACATTTGTACTTGTCGTGAGCCACCGCAAAAGGCATGATAAATGAATAAATGAAACTGTTGAAAGTTACACAAAAAACTGAGGAAGTGACCCGCAGTGGCTGCATGGCCTCTTCCTGTTGGAGGGCAGTGTGGGCGGGGCTTTCAGGCCAAGGAGAGGGAGGGTTTTGGTTGTGGTTGTTAAAGTTAGTTAATTTCTGTTTACTACTCACACAGAGAGTGAGGGTGACTGACAGTGAGACCTTGTAGCTAACAGAGAGAGAAAGAGAGAGAGGGACAGACAGACAGGGGTAGAGAAATATGTATAGAGAGATAAAGAGAGTCAGATAGTGGAGGGACAGGGCAGTGTGGGAAGAGTGGGCTGTTGTGGGTTCCCTGCTGAAGTGGCACAGTTCAAGCAGTAGCCAGAGAGGCAGGTGAGGGAGAAGGAAAGAGAGGGAAGGACTGTCGA